>NW_026087386.1:0-83885 GCF_022539395.1 Myiozetetes cayanensis
ATCATTGGGAACACCAGTGACATCCCAGGGACAGTGGTAACATCACTGGGGATGTTGGGGATGTTTGGGGGCCTTTGGGAGGGCACCTGCCTGGGGGGTTTTCATGCGAGCACGGACGACTCAGCACAGCAATGTGATGATCAGAGAGCGCCGTTGATTGGAATCAAGCAGCAGTCTTTTATCCAGTTTTCTAACAATACTCTTCTATCAGCTCTGTCTCTTTAATATTCTTTATGTCCTTTCCCACTCTGATAGCTGGTACTGAGACCCTGTTTTCTATATCCAGTTTTGCTACTGCTTCCCTTGGTAGATCTTTCACATCCTCGTACCATCAGAAGGCCATCACAACAACAGATCATGTTTTCACAATTGCAATATAAGGTTATGATCTCAGAGCTGCAGCATATCCTCTATATTAGCACTAAAAATCCCAACACTTCCCCCTTTTTCTTTAAAAAAGCAGATACAATTTGAGCCAATAAGCTGTGAAAACATTGAACCAGACATGGCAGAAAAATACACACTCCTGGAAGCAGAAAGACAACGGGTGCCAACCATTGTACAATTTCCATAAGCTGATTCTGGGGGGGCTTTGGGAGGGCACCTGCCCTTCAACACCAGGACTGCAGAGAACCGGGAAGCTTTACTGGGAGCACTGGGAGCAGCAGGCGGTTGGTGTGAGAACAAAAGCAGGGCCGAGGGGGGGACACACGACCACCCCAAACTCCAGGTGGGGATGGGTTGGGGGATCCCAGCTGGGTCCAAGGCCACAGGGAGGGGCTGCGGCTGCCACCAGCTCAGGAGCTCTGTGGGGAGAGAAAAGAGGGTGACAGCGGGCTGGGGGGGCAGGGGGGCACACATGCTCTGGGAAAGGGGGGACACGACCCCCGGGGACCCCCCCTTTACCTTCTCCCGCAGGTAGAAGCCGAGCCCCAGCGCCAGGAAGACCAAACCCAACACGAAGCCCCCGACCCCCACCAGGATCTTGCTGCGGACGGTGTCCTGTGGCATCTCTGGGGAGAACCGGGGGGGAAATCAGGACCCCCTAAACCTCCCAGAGACCACCCGAGACCCCCTGAAAACCCTGCCCTGGTCTCCCCAAGCCCACCCAGCATCCCCTGAAACCTCCTGCCAGTCCCTTCCCAGCCCCTCCAGGATCCCACAAAGCCCCTCCCATCCCCTTTAAGACCCTCCAATCCCCCTCCCATCACCCCCAGGACCCCCCTAAACCCCTCCCAGTCCCTTCCCAGCCCCCCAGCACTTCCCCAACCCCCTCCCAGTCACTTCAAGCACCTCCCAGTCTCCTTCCCATCTCACCCAGGCTCTCCCAAACTCCCTCCTAGTCACCCACAGGACTCCCTACAGCCACTCTCAGCCCTCCCAGGACACCCCACCCTCCTCCTCAGCCTCTCCATTGCCCCCCCAAAGTGCCTCCCCATGTCCCCAGTGCTCCCTCAGCCCCCTGACCCCCCTGCCAGTGTCCCCCCATGCTGGGGGCCGGGCCGCACCCCAGTGCCGGCTGAGGGGGTGCTCCAGGCTGATGTGCTCCACCTGGCAGGTGTAGGTGACCCCGTGCCGGGGGGGGATTTCCAGCATCACCAGCACCTGGTAGGTCCAGTCCCCGTTGGGGACCACGTCGGTGGCCACCACGTGCTCCGGCAGCTCCTGCCCATCCTGGAACCACCTCACCTGCACCGGTGCAGGGTAGAAATCCATCACGGAGCAGAGCAGGCGGCCGGGGCCGGGCTGGGAGCTCGACCGCACCAACGAGATGGACACGCTGGGGGGCACTGGGAGAGATGGGGGAGACACTGGGCTGAGCTGGGGGAGACTGGGACAGAGGGGAGAGGTCTTGTAGCACATTGGTAGGGATTTGGGTGGCTCTGGGGGCGACTGGGATGGCCCTGGGAGGGACTGGGTATTGACTGGGGTAGAAGGAGATGGGCTGAGGGGGCAATTGGGAGAGCGCTGGGAGATGTGGGAGTGAATTGAGAACGACTGGGAGTGGACTGAGAGGGTATGGGAATGACTGGGAGCGACTGGGAATGGGGGGATGGGGCGGTCACTGGGGAGAGAGTTGGGAGATGTGGGAGTGAACTGAGAAGGACTGGGAATGGACTGAGAGGTTCTTGGTATGACTGGGTGGGTCTGGGAATCACTGGGAGGGACTGGGAAGGAACCGAACGGGACTAGGAGGCTGAGTTGTGGTGGGGGAACTCTACGCTGCGGATCTGCCCGGCAACCGATGAGTCATTGGAAAGATGCGCTCTGATTGGCTGAAAGGAGGGAGAGCGGTGGCAGCAGTGGGGTGGAGGCGCGGGGGTGCACTGGGATGGACTGGGATGGACTGGGGACACTGGGAAAAACTGGGATGGATCGCAATGCAATAAGGGGCAATGGGAGAGACTTGGATGGACTTGGGGGGCATAGGAAGAGACTGGATTGGACTGGGGGGCGGCACAAGGCCACAGGGATGGGCACAGGGAGGGCTGAGGGGTCTAGGGTGATTCCCAGGGAGGGTTTCAGTGGCTCCAGGGTCCTTCCCGGGGCAGGGGAATTCCCGAGGGACCCACTCTGTCCTGCACTCACCTCTGCGGTTCACACTGAACGGGGTGGACACCTCATAGTTGTTCCGGCAGAGCCTGTCCACCTGAGCCCGTCTGAGCTCCAACCCTTCCTGGTCGTTGTTCCACTGCCTGGCCTGGATCTCCCCATTCGGGGTGTCCCCCACAAAGACCCCCACATCACTGTCGAAGTGCACGAACTGCTCCCGGTTGTAGATGAGCCTCTCCACGAACCTCACACGCTCGGTGCCGTTGATGAAGTAACACTCGTGCTTTCTAGAACATCTCCGGAACACCCCTGTGTGACAAGGACACGGGTCAGGGGTGCCACCTGTTCCTCCTACCATCCCCGAGCCCCTGCACAGCAGTTTGGGAGCTCAGGACGCCACCCTGGACCTCCCTTTCCCATCCCCTCTGCCCCACGGCCGCCGCAGCATCGACTCTTGGCTGGGGGAACCCCCATCAGCCCCCGGGGATGGACAGAAGGGTTGGGGACCCCCAGTGCGGATCCGCCCCCGCCTCCCAGAGCCCCAGGGAACCGCTGCAGGGCTCCAGTGATGGGGGACACCGAGGGACCCCCATGGCACCCCTCTTCCTGCTCTCCCACCCCCTTTTCCCCCTCTCCCACCCTCCTTCCCAATCCCCAGACCCCCACCTTTCTAAGTTTGGGGCTCCCACTCTCCTCCTACTAATTCCGGGGTTCCAACCCCCCCACACAGACACACTCACTTTTGTGGCTCCCATCCCCTCTTTTATCCCCCTTTCGTCCCTTCCCGCCCCCCGCTCACCCGAGAGCCCTCGCCTGCAGCCGGGGGCTCCCAGCACCACCAGTACCACCAGTACGGCCCCAGCTCCCCGCACACGCTCCATCCCCAGCGCCGGGCAGCTGCTGACACCCCAAAACCTGCCGGGCGGGGCCGTTTTGGGGTGTTTTGGACGCGCTCTGATTGGTTTAAGGTAAAGTTGGGGGCTCATTTAGCGTCGCGTTATCCCAGCAACTGATGAGTCATCAAAAAGAGGGACTCTGATTGGTCGCAGGATGGGCCAACGCTTTTTGATTGGCTGAAGGTCGTTTGAGGCTCTGCAGCCCCGGAGGTGGGGAGTTTCGAGGGTCCGTGGGGTGCGGGGGAGGTGGGAGCTCAGAGGCGCCCAAAAATGAGCATCCAAAGGTCCCGGAGCTCAGCTGAACCAAAAAACGGGGATCCAGTGTCCCGGAGCTCCGACGTGCCTCCCAAACGAGTCGATTGGCTGATCTCGGTGAAGGCTCAGTTTGAGCCGGGTCTGCCCAGCAACTGATGACGCAAGAGCAGCACTTGCTCCCACTGGCTGCTGCTGGGGATGACTCTGCCTGCGGTTTGGGGGGTTCGGGGTGGGTTTTGATTGGTCCCGGATTCCTGGAACTTGGCTTTGGGGTGACCTGGATACGTGGGAATGAGGTTCTGAGCCACCGAGGGTAACAAATCTCCCCCTGTTCACGGGATTTGGGAGTCTGGGAGTGCCCAAACCCTCCCCACCCCCCCTCCCTCCGTGCCCAGGATTTCAGAGCTCTCCCATTCCCCACCAATAATCAGGACTGCAGAGTACTGGGAAGCTTTACTGGGAGCACTGGGAGCAGCAGGCAGCTGATGTGAGAACAAAAACAGGGTCGGGGGACACACACGACCCCCCCAAACTCCGGGTGGGGATGGACTGGGGGGTCCCGGCTGGGTCCGAGGCCATGGGGAGGGGCTGCGGCCGCCGCCGGCTCAGGAGCTCTGAGGCGAGAGAAAAGGGGGTGACAGCAGAGTGGGGGGACAGGGGGGACACCGGGATAGACCCAGACATGGACTGGATCCAGCGGGACCAGAACTGGGGCAACTGGGATCATACTGGGAGCACTTGGGCCCTTGCTGGGGTCATAGTGGGATCATACTGGGAGTGACTGCAATAATACTGGGAGTGTGTGGGAGGGTCTGCAGCCATACTGAGGATGAGTAAGATCAAACTGGCTTCCTACTGGAAGTGTCTGGAAGTTCCTGGGATCATACTGGGGATGACTGGACTCATACTGGGATCATACTGGGAGGAACTGGAATCATGCAGAGAGAGAATGGCATCGTCCAGGCAGTGCCTGACAGAGCCTGGGACCATACTGGGCTCAGACTGGGAGTCCCTGAGAGAAAAAAGGAACCATCCTGGGCTGGGGCTGGGAGCAACTGGGACCACCTTGGGGGCAACTGGGATCCAATACGGAGTGACTGGGAGTGACTGGGATCATAGTGGGAGTGACTGTAAGGGACCAGGATCAAACTGGGAGTGACTGGAACTATGCAGGGGGGAAGTGGGAGCCAGTGGGGCTGTGCTGGAAGCCAAGTGGGAACATTCTTGGAGCAACTGGGATCATGCTGGAAGCAACTGGGAGTGACAGGGTGCACGCTGGAGGCAACTGGCATGAACTGGGAGTGACTGGGATCACACTGATGGGAACTGGGGCAAGTGGAAGTCACTGGGTGTCAGGGGTTTCTATGGGTGGGTTTTGGTAGTGAGGGGGGCTCCAGGGGTGGTTTCTGTTGGAAGCTGCCAGAAGCTTTCCCTGCCCTGTGGAGCCAATGCCAGCTGCTCCAGGATGGACTTGGTGCCACTGGCCAAGGCCGAGCCCATCAGGAGCATCAGGAACAGCTCTGGGAGAACAGATTTAGGGCCAGAAGGAATTGCAGCCAGGGAAGAGCAGAGTGGGAATGTGGGAACAGCAATGTAGACCCCAAGGGGGGTGCAGAAGGAGGGGCAGGAGGTGCTCCAGGCACCAGAGCTGAGGCCCCCCTGCAGCCCCTGGGGGAGCATCGGAGTGCAGAGACCCCCCTGCAGCCCCTGGAGGCTCCCACGCTGGAGCAGGGGATGCAGGAAGGAGGCTGTGACCCCGGGGCAGGCCCAGGATGGAGCAGGTCCTGCCAGGGACCTGCAGCCCGTGCAGAGGGAAGCCCAGGCTGGAGCAGGTTTTTCCCAGCAGGACTCGTGGCCCCTGTGGAGGACCCAGGCCGGGTCAGCTCATCCCTGAAGGACTGACCCCATGGAGGAGGGACCCACGGGACAGCAGGCTGGGAAGAGCTGCTGCCTGAGGGATGGACTCACTGCAGAGGTCCATTCAGGACTGTGTCCCATGGGAGGGACCCCAGGGGAGCAGGGAAGGATCCAACTCCTCTCCCTGAGCAGTGACAGAAACAACAACTGACTGTAACCTCCATTACCATCCCCCTGCACTGCTGGGGGCAGGAGGGAGAGCTGAGAAGGAAGGAGGGGTGGGGGGAAGGTGTTTTTAAGACTCTTTTATTTCTCACTCTTTGGTTTTTATCCTGTTAGTAATAAATTTAAATACTATCCTTATTTTGAGTCTGTTTTGTCCATTAGTAAGTGACTTTCTCCCGACCCTTATCTCTACTCGGGAATCCTCAGCTGAATTTTTTTTTCTCTCCTCTGTGGAGTTACAGAGGGAAGTAGTGGCTTTTAGTGGGTGTTTGAAATCCAGCCAGGGTGAACCCACTAAACCAACCCATGTGCTTGAGACCCTTTTGTGATGTCACAGCCTACCCTCTCCGTTCCGGAATAGCCCTTGGAAACCAAAGAACCAACACCCAACAAGGGCAGAATGCAGCCCCACCCATGTGCCCCTTTAGGATGTCCCAACCCATCCTCTCCATTCTGGAATAGCCCCTGGAAACCAAAGAATCAACGCCCCACACCCCCACAGTGCAGCCCCACCCATCTGCCAGGGGACTCTTTGTGAAGTCACGGCCTTTCCCCCAGGAAAGAAAGCCTGTAACCTTCAGGTTTCAGGTGTAGTTGGCACTCTGGGCACTCCATGGGCAGCAAGAGCTTTCTGTCCTGCCACCTTTTGTCTGGCAGGAATCTTTGTCCAGATTCAGATTTGGCAGTCGGACTGACAATTCCAGCGCGGGGCTCCTGCAAGTGAACGACAGCCCTGCCCTCCAGGAAAGAAACCCCTTCCCCTCGGTCTCTTTTCCTGTTCCTTCCAATCCAACCTGCAGGGCAGCTTTCTGCCATCTCTTCTCTGGGGAATTGTGAAGACAGGCCTGCTCCCATGTTTAACACCTCAGGCAAAACCACCCTGTTAACACCTTTCCCAACCTTCCCCAGCCTTTCCCGAAGCTGAGATGTGGAAAGAACAAGTGCCATTGTCCCTGGCTGTGCTGCTGTGCTGGGAGTCTCTTCCCTCCAGCTCTGCACACAGGCACTGCCCCTGCAGCTCCAGAGAAGGGCTGAAGAAGCATCTTCAGCACAGAAATCAGGGCAGGTGTATCAGGGATTGTTGGTATTTTTTGGTCTGTGTTTGGCCCAGCCACCTGCAAAAGTTTTGTTCTTTGCCTGTCAAGTTCACTGATAAACGGGAACTTCATCCTTGGAGAGAGAGTTTCTTGTATAAACTGTTTTAATTGGTGTTCTATGATACGCTCGTTGTCTCTAGGGGACTTTTGAAGGAGCAATCAAAGAGGAGAGGATGAAGTAAAGCCCCCAGACCCAAATAGATCAGAGCCCTTGAGTGAAACAGCGCAAGTGCGAGGGGAATCCCCACGTTCTCCTGCATGGCTGAAGGGGGGCACTCACAGAACGGGGCAGGGACCGAGGGCCTCTGGCTGGGCGGTGCTGCCACACCGGCCCAGGGAGACGTCCCCGGCTCAGTGGATAAAAACGCAGGTGGCTCGTGCTTGGGGCTCTCAAACTTCACAGGAAGGACAACGTTGCCTTCAGAGGGGACGCCGCTCTCTTTGTGAGCCTGCTGACCCTCCCAGGGTGCAGCCTCTGCTGGGGGGAGTTCTGGTTATCCTGGGGTGGCTAAAACAACCTCGTAAAACACACCTGCATGAGTGGGGATTTCACTGAGGGCTCAGTTCACTCCTTTCCTGTCTCTCGGGTTCTTGTTAACTTGGCCTCTTTCTGTAATAAATATTGGGTTTATTGTTGAACTCTCAGTGGTGTCTTGGTTTTCACTCTCTGCATCCTTTTGAACTCACCCCATTACAGTCAGAAAAATCATAAGCCATGTTCCTGTGATGTCACCAACATCTCTGTGTTTTCACCAGAACTCTGTCATCTCAGAAATGTCCCTGTGACATCACGGTTGTCCCTTTCTTGTCACCAGTCCCCTGTAATGCCATTGGTCCTCAAGGATGTCACCAATGTCACTGTGATGTTACCAGTGTCACCAATGATGTCACTGGTGTAATTTTGATGTCACCCTTGTCCTTGTGAAGTCACCAATGTCCCCAGTGGTGTCACTGATGTCCACGTTTTATCATGGCTGTCCCTTTGTTGTCACAATTCCCCTGTGACATCACTGGTCCCCAACGATGTCACTGCTATCTCTGTGATGTCACCACTGTCCCCTGTGACGTCACAGTTGTAACTGGTGATGTCACCCATCTCTCTGTGATGTCACCCATGTCCCTGTGATGTCACTGCTCTCCCTCTAATGTCACAACTGACTCTAGTGGTTGCACCATGTCCCCATGATGTCACCGATGTCCCCGTGATGTCACCAGACCCCTGTGAGGTCACTGGTCCCCAATGATGTCACTGATGTCCCTGTGATGTCACCAGTATCCCCTGTGATGTCACAGATGTTCCCATTGATGTCATTGGTGTCTCTGTAATGTAACTACTGTCTCCAGCGGTGACACCAGGTCCCCGTGATGTCACTGATATGCCTGTGACATCACTGCTTTCCCTTTGTTCTTATCAGTCCCCTTTGATGTCACTGTTCCCCAATGATGTAACCTCTGTCCCTGTGATGTCACCATTGTCCCCTATGATGTCACCAATATCCTCGATGATGTCATTGTTGTCTCTGTAATTTCACCCCTGTCCTTGTGAAGTTACCAATGTCCTATTTGATGTCACTGATTTCCCTGTGACATCACAGCTATCCTTTCATTGTCACCATCCCCCTGTGATGTCACTGGTCCCCAATGATGTCACTGCTGTCCCTGTGGTGTCACCACTGTCCCCAGCGGTGGTACTTTGTCCCTGTGATGTCACCGATGTCCCTCTGATGTCACCAGACCCCTGTGACATCACTGTTATGTCTCTGACATCACAACTATCCTTTCATTGTCACCAGTCACCTGTGGTGTCACTGGTCTTTAACGATGTCACTGCTGTCTCTGTGATGTAACCAATATCCCTGTGACATCACAGCCATCCCTTTCTTGTCACCAGTCACTTATGACATAACTGGTCCCCAATGATGTTACCACTTTCCTCATGATGTCACCATTGTCCCCTGTGACGTCAGCAATGTCCCCGATCAAGTCACTGGTGTCTCTGTAATGCCAACCCTGTCCCTGTAAAGTCACCGATGTCTCCATGACATCAGGGTTGTCCCTTTGTTTTCAACACTCCCCTGTGATGTCTCTGGTCCCCAGTGATGTCATCGACATCCCTGTGATGGCACGACTGCCCCCTGTGATATCACCAGTGTCTTAGATGATGTCACTGGTGTCTCTGTGATGTCACCCCTGTTGTTGTTATGTCAACAATGTCCCTTAAGACATCACAGCTGTCCCTCTCTTTTCAACAGTCCCCTGTGATGTCACTGGTCCACAATGACATCACTGCTTTCCCTGTGATGTCACCAGTGTCTTCTGTTATGTCACCACTGAACCTGATGATGTCACTGGTGTCTCTGCGATGTTATCCCGGTGTTCCTGTGACATCACGGCTGTCCCTTTGTTGTTACCAGTACTCTGTGATGTCACTGGTCCCCAGTGATGTCACTGCTGTTCCTGTGATGTCACCTCTACCTCCAGCAGTGTCACCATGTCCCCACGATGTGAACGATTTCCCTGTGACATCACGGCTGTCCCCTTTATTTCACCAGTCACCTGTGATGTCATTGGTTCTCAGAGATGTCAGCCATGTCCCTGTGATGTCACCATTGTCCCCTGTGATGTCACCAATATCCACAATGATGTCACTGATATCTCTTTGATGTCAGCCATGTACTTGTGATGTCACTGATGTCCCATGTGATGTCACCGATATCCCTGTGACATCACAACTGTCTCTTTGTTTTCACCACTCCCCTGTAATGACACTCATCCTCAATGATGTCACCAATGTCCCTTTCATTAGGGTTAGGGTTAGGTTAGGGTTTGCTTTTAGGTAACGTTTGGGTTAGAATAAAGGATAGGGTTAGGGTTAGGGTTAGGATTAGGGTTTATGATTAGGATTTAGGATTAGGGTTAGCGTTTAGGTAACTTTATGGTTAGAGTAAGGGATAGGGTTTCAATTAGGGTTAGGGTTAGGGTTAGAATTAGTGTTGGATGAGACAGAAACATCCCCTTTCTATTCCCCTTCTTGGTGTGTGGGGGGCAAAAATCGCCCTTGTCAGGGAGCCCCTGCAGGCTCTGCTCCTCCGGTGATCCAACAGCGGCCCCTGCTGACCGGGATTGGAGTTGCGCCAAAAAATGAACCGGACTGTTTCCTCTTTTTTTAAGGGATATTTTTAGTCGAGGATTCTTTGGTTGTTTTTGTGTTCTTTCTTTGTTCTGCAAATACACATATATCCTTAAGGAAGGGGCTGTTATTTTTGCTTTTTCCATAATTCCTCCCCATACTTAGACACTCTTAATTTTGATTTTCAATTGCTTAGAAGGAGGAGTTTGGTTTTCTTTATAAGTAGCCGTCCTTAGCCAAATACTTTTGTCTCATTAAACTGAGAAAGGTGCAAAGTCATGTTTTGTTTACAGCCCAGAGATCTTGCAGGCTCTTCCCATTTGTCTCTGGTCCTCTCAGAGAACTTGTGTGGACACCTTCCCTGCCTGCACCAGGTGATTTCACAAAACTGGGAGCTGGGGTATTTCATGGAGAAGGACCTGGGGGTGTTTTGAGGCCTCTCCAAGCAAATGTTTCCTTCAGGAGAGCTAAAGACAGTGGGGGGAACAGCAGAAATGCAGCTCCTCCAGGAATTTCAATGCCTCCAGGAATTCCCAGCACATGCCCACAGATCCTCCCAGAGGCGAGAGGCAGCCATGAAGATTCCATGTGAATGCCCTGTTTGGGATAACTTAGGAGATGGCTGCATCCCCTCTCCCTTACCCAGAGGCTGGAGATGCTGCTGTCTGGGAGCAGGAGGTGCCTGTGTGGGGGTTCAGCACCGCTGGCTTGGTGCAAGTACAAGAAGCGTTTGGATGATACTCCTGGAACGTGGTGTGACTCTGGGGGATGGTCCAGGGAAGGCTCAGAAGTTGGAGTCAATGATCCCTGTGGGTCCCTTCCAACTTGGAATACTGGGTGTGATTCGGTGAAGTTCCCCAGGGCTGTGTGTGAGCAGAGAGCAGGGGCTGAGCAAAGCAGAGCAGGGCAATGGCAGCACAGCCCTTGAGCACTCTGAGGACAGCACAGGATCCAGATCCAGAGGGGAATGGTTGACCCTGGAAGAAGGGTGGGTCACAATGTGGACAAAATCTATCTAGGAGGGAGGAGTACTGGAGTACTGCTGAGAGGGGCAGGACAGGGCGTGTCCTTGGCACAGGGCAGGGCACAGGCTGTGTGGATCAGGCGTGCAGCAGTGATGGGCAGAGCTGCTTTGGGGAAGGCAGGAGGATGATTGCTTCCTTCAGCCCCCAGGGGACTCTGAACAAAAGGGGGTGATTTTCAACACTTCCTGATGGGTTCAGGGCATAGTGTAACACCTGGGAGGTGCTGAAATGCTTTAGGCATCAGAGCCATACACCTGGAACCACAAACCACACAGAAACCGGGCTTGCAGTGGTGTCAAACAGGGGAAAAACGAGATGTGGGATAGAGCCACATAGGTGGGAAAATTCTGGTCTATTAAATCCTCAGTAATGGGAATGTGGAAGGGGCACGGGACTGAGCTCTCTCCAGAGCCACAACTGGGCAGGGCATTCATTCTTTGATCCTCACAGATGACAGATGGTGGATCTGGGATCCCCACGGTGTCTCAGTGTGTGCAGCACCTGGGGGAGCTGCCGGCTCTCAGCCTGTGCCTTTCTCCTCCCAGGCAACTGGTCCAGTTCCCAGGCAGGCACAGCCACCAATGGTGAAGGATTCCCTCCTCACACACTCAGTGACCCTCAGCATCAGGGCCAAGGCTTCCCAGCTGCCACCAGCAGGACATGAGGAGGTTCATCAGCTGGGATCTCACTGGGCTGGAATGGCATATCCTGTTCACTGCTTCCTCTCCCCATCACGCCTTCTCTGGTCTCTTCTCTTTTTCTAGGAGCCCATGTCAACCATTTGGGCAGATTTGCATGAGCTGGCTGGTTCCACATTCATCTAAAGGATCAAGATGGGAGTTGGGGGAGGAGTTCAGTGTGTGGGATGGTCCCTGCACAGGACACCAAGAATCATGAGCTCTAAATTTCTCTAAGAGACAGCAACCCCTCGACTAAGACAATATTTCTGTCAGAGGCAAGTGATAACTCGTTAGCTCTTTCTACTGTTCTTTCCTCCTGGATATGTTTTGTCCACATAGTGATTCACCCTTCTTCCAGGGTCAGCAATTCCCCTCTGGATCTGAATCTTGTGCTGTGTCCTCACCTTGCTCCTCTTGTCGTCCGCCCCCATCAGCACCCTCATCCTGGAAAGATGGGGCCACTGAGCACTGGGAGAGCCCAGCCTGGAGACATCCCCATGTCCATCAGTTCCCTCTGATGCTCTCCCTGCCCTGCACTCCCTGCTGTCCCCGTGTCTCTGCCCCCTAACCTGAGTGGGACCAACTCCACCCCAAGCTCCCCTTTGGGCTCAGCCCGCTTGGGGCAGTGCTCAAGGGCTGTGCTGCCATTGCCCTGCTCTGCTTTGCTCAGCCCCTGCTCTCTGCTCACACATAGCCCTGGGGAACTTCACAGAATCACACTCACTATTCCAAGTTGGAAGGGACCCACAAGGATCATCGAGTCCAACTCCTGAGCCTTCCCTGGACCATCCCCCAGAGTCACACCACGTGCCCGGGAGTATCGTCCAAACGCTTCTTGTACTTGCACCAAACCAGTGGTGCTGAACCCCCACACAGGCACCTCCTGCTCCTGAAGGAAACATTTGTTTGGAGAGGCCTCAAAACAAAAACGAAAGAGCACAAAACCAACGAAATAATCCTGTACCAAAAATGCCACCCCCGCAAAAAAACAGTCCGGTACTCCTCGCTTTTTGGCGCAATTCCAATCCCGGTCAGCAGGGGCCGCTGTTGGATCACCGGAGGAGAAGAGCCTGAAGGGGCTCCCTGACAAGGGCGGTTTTCACCCCACACACCGCGAAGGGGAAGAGAAAGGTGGTTTTTGCCTCATGCAACCCTAACTCTAACCCTAACCCTAACCCTAATAGTAACCCTATCCCTTACTGTAAACAAAAAATTACCTAAACCCTAACCCTAAGTCCTAATCCTAAACCCTAACCCCAACCCTAACCCTAACCCTGACAATAACCCTAACCCTATCCTTTACTCTAACCCAAACGTTACCTAAAACCTAACCCTAACCTAACCCTAACCCTAAAACCTAAGCCTAAACACAAGCTTAAGCCTAACCCTAAACCCTAACCCCCTAACCCTAAACTCTAAAACCTAACCCTAACCCCAAACTCTAAATAAAAGGGACATTGGTGAAATCACTGGGGACGAGTGTCACCACAGGGGATTGGTGAAAACAAAGAGACACCTGTGATGTCACATGGATATTGGTGACATCACATGGGACATCAGTGACATCACAAGTACATGGTTAACATCAAAGACATGGGGATATTGGTGACATCACAGTGGACAGTGGTGACATCACAGGGACATGGGTGACATCACTGGGTAGCAGTGACATCACAGGGGACTGGTGACAACAAAGGGACAGGTATGGAATCACACGGAAATCAGTGACATCACAGGGGTCTGGTGACATCACAAGGATATCGGTGACATCATGGGGACATGGTGCCACTACGGGGCACAGTGGTGACACCACAGGGACAACACTGACATCACAGGGGACTGGTTAAAAAAAGGTGACAGTTGTGATGTCACAGGGACATCAGTGACATGAAAGGAGTCTGATGACATCGCAGGGACATGGGTGACATCACTGAGGACCAGTGACATCACAAATAACTGGTAAAGAAAAAGGGACAGTGGTGATGTCACAGTGACATCAGTGACATCAATGGGGACATTGGTGACTTCACAAGGACAATGGTGACATTACAGAGAGAGCAGTGACATCATCAGGGACACAGGGGACAGTGGTGACGTCACACGGACATTGGTGATATCAGTGGGGACCAGTGACATCCCGGGGGACTGGTGAAAACAAAGGGAAAACTATGATGTCACAGGAACATCGCTGACATCAAAGGGGTCTGGTGACATCACAGGGACATTGGTGACATCACGGGGACATGGTGCCACCGCTGGGGATGGAGGTGATATCACAGAGACAGAAGTGACATCATTGGGGACCAGTGACATCACAGGGGACTGCTGACAACAAAGGGACAGTCGTGATGTCACAGGGACATTGATGATATCACAGGGGATTTTAGTGACTTCAAAAGGACAGGGGTGACATCACAGTGACACCAGTGAAAACGTCAGGGACATCGGTGACATCAGAGTGGGCAGGGGTGACATCACAGGAAAGTCAGTGACATCACTGGGGATCAGTGACATCACAGGGGAGTGTTGAGAACACAGGGACAGCCATGGTGGCACAAAGCCATCTGTGACATCACAGGAGTCTGGTAACATCACAGGGACATCGGTGACATCACAGGGACATGGTGGCACAGCAGTGACATTACCTGGGACCAGTGACATCACAGGAGAATGTTGACAACAAAGGGAGAGCTGTGATGTCACAGGGACATCGGCAAATTCACAAGGAGAGGGTTGACATCATAGAGACACCAGTGACATCATCAGGAACAGAGGTGACATCACAGGGACAGTAGAGAAATCATTGGGGAGCAGTGACATCATAGAGGACTGGTGACAAAAAAGGAAAGCCCTGATGTCACAGGGAAATCAGTGACCTCAGGGGGACATGGAGCCACCGCTGGGGCAGTGGTGACAATACAGAGACAGCAGTGACATCATTGGAAACCAATGACATAACAGGGGACTGGTGACAACTATGAGAAAGCCCTGATGTCACAGGGACATCGGTGACATCACAGGGGACACTGATGACTTCATAAGGAGGAGGGTGACAATACATAGACAGCAGTGGCATCATGGGGGACATTGGTGACACCACAGAGGACACTGGTGACTTCACACAGACATTGGTGATATCACTGGGGACCAGTGACATCCCAGGGGACTGGTGACAAGAAAGGGAGACCTGTGATGTGACAGGGACATCAATGACATCAAAGGCATCTTGTGACATCACAGGGACATTGGTGTCCCCAGTGGGGACATGGTGCCACCACTGGGGACAGTGGTGACAGAGACAGAATTTACATCATTGGGGACCAGTGATGTCACAGGGGACTGTTGACAACAAAGGGACAGTCGTGATGGCACA
This sequence comes from Myiozetetes cayanensis, assembly GCF_022539395.1. Classification (NCBI taxonomy): domain Eukaryota; kingdom Metazoa; phylum Chordata; class Aves; order Passeriformes; family Tyrannidae; genus Myiozetetes; species Myiozetetes cayanensis. Next base: position 15,092 of record NW_026087386.1, read on the forward strand.
AAGCCATTGGTGACATCAAAGGGGTCTGGTGACATAAGAGGGATATTGGGGACATCATAGGGACATGGTGGCACTGTTGAGGACAGTGGTGAAATCACAAGGACAGCAGTGGCATCATTGGGGACCAGTGACATCACAGGGGACTGCTTACAGCAAAGGGAAAGCTGTGATGTCACAGGGACATTGATGACATCACTGGGGGTGGAGGTGAACACAGAGACACCAGTGATATCATTGGGGACATTGATGACATCACAGGGGACAGTGGTGACATCACACAGACATCGGTGATATCACTGGGAAGCAGTGACGTCCCAGGGGACTGGTGACAAGAAAGGGAATCCTGTGATGTCACAGGGACATCACTGCCATCGGTGACATGACAGGGACATTGGTGTCACAGCTCAGCACAGTGGTGACATCACAGAGACAGCAGGACATCATTGGGGACATTGTTGACATCACAGGGGACAGTGATGACACCACAGAGACACCAGTGACATCAGTGGGGACATCTGTGACATCACAGGGGAAAACGATGACTTCACAAGGACAGGGTTGACATCACAGACACCAGTTATATTATTGGTGTCACTGGTGACATCACAGGGGATAGTGGTGACATCCCAGGGACATGGGTGACATCATTGGGGTTATCGGTGACTTCACAAAGACAGGGGTGGCATCACAGAGACACCAGTGACATCATTGGGGACATGGGTGACATCACTGGGGACATGGGTGACATCACAGGGATATGGGTGACATCACGGGGGACCAGTGACATCACATGGGACTGTTGACAATAAAGGGACACCTGTGATGTCACAAGGAGATCGTTTACATCACAGGGGACATCAGTGACTCCACGAGGCCGGAGTGACATCACAGAGACACCAGTGAAATCATCATCAGTGACACCTGTGACATCATAGGGGACAGTGGTGACATCACAAGGCCAGGTGTGACATCACAGAGACACCACTGACATTATCGGTTACACTGGTGGCATTACAGGGGATAGTGGTGACATCACAGGGACATTGGTGACATCACTGAGGACACTGGTCACATCCCAGGGGACAGTGGTGACATCACAGAGACAGCAGGGACCTCATTGGGGACCAGTGACATCAGAGAGACAACAGAGGGACAGCAGTGATTTCACAAAGAAAGTGGTGACATAAAAGTGTCTGGTGACATCACAGGGCCATTGGTCACATCACAGGGACATGGTGGCACTGACAGCATTGACATCACTTGAGACCAGTGACATCACAGGGGACTGCTTACAGCAATGGGAAAGCCGTGATGTCACAGGAACATTGGTGACATCACAGGGGGTGGAGGTGACAACACAGAGGCATCAGTGACATCACGGGGACATGATGCTACCGTTGGGGACAGTGGTGACATCACAGAGACAGCAATGGCAACACTGGGGACAAGAAATATCACTGGGGACTGGTGACAACAAAGGGAAAGCTGTGATGTCACAGGAATATCAATGACATCACAGGGGACCTGGATAACAACACAGAGACACCAGTGATATCATGGGGGACATTGGTGACATCACAGGGGAGAGTGGTGACATCACAGGGACAGTAGTGACATCATTGTGGACCAGTGACATCACAGAAGACTGGTGAAAACAAAGGGGCAGCCATGATCTTCCATGGACATCAGTGACATCACTGGGGACATCGGTGACTTCACAAGGACAGGGGTGACATCGCAGAGATACCAGTGATGTCATTGGTGACACTGGTGACATCACAGGGACAGCAGTGACATCATTTGGTCCAGTGATGTCACAGGGCACTGGTGACAACAAAAGGACGGTTGTGATATAAAGTGCACATTGATGACATCATTGGGGACATTGGTGACTTCACAAGGACAAGGGTGACATCACAAAGACACCATGATAACATTGGTAGGTGACACTGTGATATCACAGGGACATCCATGACATCACTGAGGACTAGTGACCTCACAGTGGAATGGTGACAACAAAGGAATAGCTGTGATATCACAGTGACATCGATGACATCACTGGGGACATTGGTGACTTCATAAGGACACGGGTGATATTAAAGAGACAGCAGTGACATCATCAGGGACATTAATGACATCACAGGGGTCTGGTAACATCACAGGGACATCGATGACATCAAGGGGACATGGTGCCACCGCTGGGGACAATTGTGACATCACAGGGAGAGCAGTGACATCAAAGGGCACATCGGTGACTTCACAAGGACATGGGTGACATCACAGAGAGACCAGTGATATCAGCGGGGACTGGTGACAAGAAAGGGACATCGGTGCCATCACAGGGGACGGTGGTTACATCACAGAGACAGCAGTGACATCATTAAAGATCAGTGACATCACAGGTGACTGGTGACAATGAAAGGATAGCTGTGATGTCACAGACATAACAGTGATGTCACTGGGGTCTGGTGACATCACAGGGGCATCAGTGACATCACGGGGACAGGGTGCCACTGCTGGGAACAGTGGTGACACCACAGGGACAGCAGTGGCATCACTGGGGAGCAGTGACATCACAGGGGACTGGTGACAATGAAAAAATATCTGTGATGTCACAGGGAAATCAGTGACATCAAAAAGAACATTGGTGACTTCACAAGGGCAGGGGTGAAATTACAGAGACAACAATGACATCATCGAGGATATTGGTGACATCACAGGAGACAGTGGTGACATCACTGGGAACCAGTGACATCACAGATGAATGTTGACAACAAAGGGAAAGCAGTGATGTCACATGGAAATGGGTGACATCAAAGAGGACATCGGTGACTTCACAAGCACAAGAATGACATGACAGAGACACCAGTGACATCATCTGGGACATTGCTGACATCACAGGGGACAGTGGTGACATCACAGGGACATTGGTGAAATCATTGGGGAACAGTGAAATTACAGGGGAATGGTGAAAACAAAGGGACAGCAGCGATGTCACAGGGACATCAATGACATCACAGGGACAGGGATGAAATCACAGAGACAGCAGTGACATCATTGAGGACCAGTGACATCACGGGGGACTGGTGAAAACAAAGGGACAGTCATGATGTCACAGGGATGTCAGTGAAGTCAAAGGCGTCTGGTGACATCACAGGGACATTGGTGACATCATGGGGACATACTGCCACTGCTGGGGACAGTGGTGACATCACAGAGAAAGCAGTGACATCATTGGGGACCAGTGACATCACAGGGGACTGTTGACTAAAAAGAGAGAGTCCTGATGTCACAGGGACATCTGTGACATGACAGGGGACATCAGTGACATCACAAGGTCAGGTGTGACATCACAAAGACACCAGTGACATCATCGGGGTCATTGTTGACATGACAGGGGACAGTGGTGACATCACAGGGAGATGGGTGACATCACTCGGAACAAGTGACATCACAGGGGACTGTTGACAACAAAGGGACAGTCGTGATGTCAAAGGGACATCACTGACATCGGTGACATCACTGGGACATGGTGCCACGGCTCGGCACAGTGGTGACATCACAGAGACACCAGTGACATCAATGGGGTCATCTGTGACATCACAGGGGACATCGATGACTTCACAAGGCAAGGGGTGACATCACAGACACCAGTGATATTATTGGTGTCCCTGGTGACATCACAGGGGATAGTGGTGACATCCCAGGGACATGGGTCAAATCACTGGGGTCATTGGTGACTTCACAAAGACAGGGGTGACATCACTGGGGACATGGGTGACATCAGAACCGACATCGGTGACATCACAAGGCCAGGTGTGACATCACAGAGACACCAGTGACATCATTGGTGGCATTGGTGACATCATAGCGCATAGTGAAACAAGACAGGACTTTAGAAGGGTTAATCGAAACACCTTACTGTAAAAACCCACTTATCTCCCCCTTCCCCCTTTTCTGTATTGCTCAAAGGAAGACTATGTTCTGTACTAGTGCACCAGACCCTAAAAACCCACATTAAACACTGAACAAGGAGCTCAGTACCAATAAATCTTATCTAGAGGAGCCAGGCTAGACATTTGAATAGGTAAAATAGGCCTGAAGCCAAGCCTTTTCTCATGCTCTACCGATCAGAGCATAGAACAATAGACAGAACAGAAGGTTACAAGGTCAATTGATGATGAAGAGGAAGATCAAGACCCTTTGACGAAGTAAAGAGTGGATGCACCCCAAATTATTCCTCAAAAATGAAGACTACGCTCCAACTCCACCCTGACTCCTCCTGCTATGAATATTGTAATCTAATAATCCAATAATATGAATATATATGCGAATATGTTGTAATCATGGTCAAAGCTGTATAAATCACCCTTTTCTTACTGACCCACTCGAAGTCTCTTTTCCGGCAATAGCTGGGAGACTTCCGCGGCCACTTTAAACAAATACCTGCTGTTTAAAGGCATAAAACTCTGTCTCTAAACAGTTCTTTGATCTGCCTTTTTGGGCAGTAATAGTGGTGGCATCACAGGGACATCGGTGACATCACTGAGGACCAGTGACCTCACAGGGGACTGGTCAGAAGAATGGGACAGCCGTGATGTCACAGGGTTATAGGTGAAATCACAGGGGACTGCGGTGACATCACAGAGACACCTGTGACATCATCGGGGACATTGGTGACATCACAAGGGAAAGTGGTGACATCACAGAGACAGCAGGGACATCATTGGGGACCAGTGACATCACAGTGAAAACAGAGGGAAAGTAGTGATGTCACAGGGTCATCAGTGCCATCAAAGGGGTTTGGTGACATCATAGGGACGTTGGTCACATCACAGGGACAAGGTGGCACTGCTGGGGACAGTGGTGATATCACCAGGACACTGGAGACCAGTGACATCACAAAGGACTGCTTACAGCAATAGGAAAGCCATGATGTCACAAGGACATCGGTGACAACACAGAGACACCAGTGATATCATTGTGGACATTGTTGACATCACAGGGGACAGTGGTGACATCAAGGAGGAACCTGTGAAATCATAGGCGATTGTTGCCATCAAAGGGAAAGCCGTGATATCAGAGGGACATCAGGGACATCACAGGGACATTAGTGACATCATGGTAACATGGTGCTATCGCTGGGGACAGGGGTGACATCACAGAGACAGCAATGGTGTCCTTGGGGCCAGAAATATCACTGGGGACTGGTGACAACAGAGGGAAAGCCATGATGTCACAGGGGCATCAATGACATCACAGGGGACCTGGATAACAACACAGAGACACCAGTGATATCATGGGGGACATTGGTGACATCACAGGGGACAGTGGTGACATTACAGGGACAGCAGTGACATCATTGTGGACCAGTGACATCACAGAAGACTGGTGAAAACAAAGGGGGAGCCGTGATCTCCCAAGGACATCAGTGACATCACTGGGGACATCGGTGACTTGACAAGGAGAGGAGTGACATTGCAGAGACAGCAGTGACGTCATCAGTAACACTAGTGACATCACAGAGAGAGAGCAGTGACATCCCTGGGGACCAGTGATGTCGCAGGAGACTGGTGACCACAAAGGTACAGTCGTGATGACACAGGGCTATTGGTGACCTCACAGGGGACAGGGGTGACATCACAGGGACATCGGTGACAACATTGCGGACCAATGACATCACAGGGGACTGGTGACAACAAAGGGAAAGTCATGATGTCACAGGGACATCAGTGACATCAGAGGGGACAGCGGTGACATCACTGGGGGCACAGGGACCACCCCTGGGACACCACTGACATCACAGGGGACAGTGGTGACACTCATGAGGGTAGCAGTGAAATCACTGGAGACCAGTGACATCACAGGCACAGTGGTGACATCATTGGGGACATCAGTGACATCACTGGGACAGTGGTCCATGACTGCTGCAGCCACTGCTGTCAGACAGCTGGGCCATCCCTTGCTGACTCCATCCCACTGTTTGCAGTCGAGCTCGGCCCTCCTGGATGGCCCTGCTTGGTGGCCCAAGGCCCCCAAAGCCATTCCTTGACGTTCATGCCACAACAACCAAAGGGGCTTCGTCCCGTCAGGCAAAGCCAACGCCGGAGCCCTCCTGAGCTCCCGCTTCAGGCCTTTGAAGGTCTTGTCTGTCTCAGGGCTCCGCATGACGTTCTTTTGCGTTCTTTTCAGCAGGTCCTAGAAAGGCTTTACAAGTACTCCCTACTTTGATAGTACTCTCTAGCCATAAACTACACCAACCTGTCATTCCTGGAAAGGCTTGGAGATCTCCCCCTGTTTCTGGGCTGGGTGTCTGGCAGATGCTTCCTTTCTTGCTGTTCCCAGGGAACATTGCCCACCGGAGACTTCATACCCCAGGTACACCACTTTCTCTTGCACCAGCCGTGCTTTCTGTTGGGAAACTCGGGAACCGTTTAAACCCAAGAAGTTTAACAGAGAGATTGCCCACTGCACACTCACTTCTTCTGTTCAGGTCGCTATTAACAAGTCATCTCCATATTGTAGCAGAACGCCATCCGCCAGTGGCTGCTGCCATTGTTCCAGCTCTTTGGCTAGTCACTGAACAAAGTGGGACTATTTTTAAATTTCTGTGGTAAGACTGTCCAACTTCATTGCATCTTTCTCCCACTATGGACAGATTCCCACTCCAAAGCAAAAATCTTCTGACTTTCCTGAGCTCGGGGTAGACAGAAAAAGGCATCTTTTAAATCTAACACTGTGAACCAAATCAAATTATCTCTCAATTTTGTTAGAAGTGTATAGGGGTTTGTTACCACGGGGTATAAGGTTTTAGGTATCTCATTTACTCCGCTTAAATCCTGAACTAGTCTGTAAGTTCCACTTGGTTTCTTAACTGGGAGAATTAGGCTGTTAAAGTCTGATTCACATTCTATTAGAAGTCCCAACTTCAAAAGGTTCCACTTATTGCTTCAATTCCTTTTCTGCCTTCTAACCTCAATGGATATTGTTTTCTGATTACTGGCATTGCTCCTTGGGGACATTGGTGGCATCAGTGGGGACCAGTGACATCCCAGGGGACTGGTGACAAGAAAGGGACAGCTGCGATTTCACAGGGCCATCACTGACATCAAAGGGGTCTACTGACATCACAGGGACATGGTGCCACCCCTGGGGACAGTGGTGACATCAAAGAGACAGCAGTGCCATCATCAGGGACCAGTGACATAACAGGGAACTGGTGACAACAAAGGGACAGCCGTGATGTCACAGGGACTTTGGTGACATCACAGGGGAATTCAATGTCTTCAAAAAGACAGGGGTGATATCAAAGAGACACCAGTGACATCATTGGGGTCATTGTTGACAACACAGGGGACAGTGGTGACATCACAGAGAGATGGGTGACATCACTGGGGAACAGTAACATCACAGGGGACTGATAACAACAAAGGGACAGCCGAGCTGTCACAGCAACATCACTGACATCACTGGGACATGGTGCCACTTCTTAGGACAGTGATGACACTACAGAGACACCAATGAAATCAACGGGTGTATCTGTGACATCACAACTGACATTGGTGTCTTCAAAAGACAAGGGGTGACATCACAGAGACACCAATGACATTATCAGGGACACTGGGGACATCACAGTGGATAGTGGGGACATCACAGTGGATAGTGATGACATCACAGGGACATCGGTGACAGCACTGGGGACCAGTGACCTCCCAGGAGAATACTGACTGTTGGTGACGGGGTCTACGCCACCATGGATATCAACACCAACTTCGATGCTTGGAAGGTGCAAAGAGAAGATATGGAACCAGGACTTTGAAATCTACTCCAGGGACTGTTGTGCAGTGACTTGTGTGTTAGACTTAAAACCTATTGTTAGGTTACCTGCCCTCCATTTTCCCTTCTTCTCTCCCTAGCCGATAAGCCCTGTCAGGCTTGGCAACACTCTCCCCATTGGTCGGCTTATCATGGGATACCGTCCAATCCTACTATCCCAAGTTTTCTCCTCCCTATTTCACGCCCCCTCATGTTTATGTATCCCCTGTTACCCAGTGAAGTGTTGCGGATTTGCATACTCCGCCTGGTTACCTCCCCTTTTCCAGAGTTTTCTCCCTCGGGGAGTATAAAAACCCCTCCATTTTGTTCAATAAACGGATTAGCCTTTGGCGTCCTCGGTGTTCACATCGTGTCTGTGTATTCCTTGCGGGACACAGTGCGTGCGAACCTAACCGGGAAGCCCTTGCTGCTGCGCACTCCAACACCTCACAAAGCAGCCTGCAAGAACCCCCCGCGGCTGGTCTGCTCCCTTCCCAGCGGACAAGGCTGCGACAACTGACAACAAAGGAAGAGCTGTGATGTCACTGGGACATCGGTAAATTCACAGAGAGAGGGTTGATATCATCAGGGACAGTGGTGACACCACAGGGACATCAATGACATCATTTTGGACCAGTGACATCACAGGGGGATGGTTAAAAAAAGGGAATTCCAGATGTCACAGGGAAATCAGTGACATCAGGGGACATGGAGTCACCACTGGGGAGAGTGGTGACATCACAGAGACACCAGTGACATCATCAGTGACACTGGTGACATCACAGGGACATCGGTGACAGCACTAGGGACATTGGTGACTTCACAAGGACAAGGGTGACATTACAGAGACAGCAGTGACATCACTGGGGCATTTTTGACACCACAGGGCACAGTTGTGACATCACACGGACATTGATGATATCACTGGTAACCAGTGATGTGTCAGGGGTGTGGTGACAAGAAAGGGACAGCTGCGATGTCACAGGGACATCAAAGTATCTGATGACATCACAGAGCATTTGGTGACATCATGGGGACATGGTGCCACCGCTGGGGACAGTGGTGACATCACAGAGACAGAAGTAACATCACTGGGGACCAGTGACATCACAGGGGACTGTTGACAACAAAGGGACAACCATGATGTCACAGGGACATCGGTGACATCACATGTGACATAGGTGACTTTACAAGTACAGGGGTGACATCGCAGAGACACCATTTATGCAATCGGGGATATTGCTGACATCACAAGGGCCAACAGTGACATCAGAGGGGACTGGTGACATCACAAAGGACTGGTGACATTACAGGGACATTGGAGAAATCACAGGGACAAGGTGCCACTGCTGATATCAGTGGTGGCATAAGAGGGACTGCAGTGATATCATTGGGGACCAGTGACATCACAGGGGACTAATGAGAACAAAGGCTAAGCCCTGTTGTCACAGGGACATCGGGACATCAATAAAGACAAAGGCATCTGGTGACATCACAGGGACGTGGTGCCACCACTGGGGATGAATGACATCACAGGGGACTGCTGAAAACAAAGCGACAGCTGTGATGTCACAGGGACATCTGTGACATGACAGGGGACATCTGTAACATCACAAGGCCAGGTGTGGCCTCACAGAGACACCAGTGACATTATCAGTGACACCGCTGGCATCACAGGGAACAGTGGTGACGTCACAGAGACAGCAGTGACATCACTGGGGACCAGTGACGTCACAGGGGACTGTTGACAACAAAATTACAGATGTGATGTCACAGGGACATCACTGCCATCAGTGACATGACAGAGACATGGTGCCACGGTTCAACACAGTATTGACATCACAGAGACAGTAGGACATCACTGGGGACATTGTTGACATCACAGCGGACAGGGATGACATCACAGACACACCAGTGACATCAGTGAGGTCATCTGTGAAATCACAGCCAACATCACTGATTTCACAAGTCCGGGGTGACATCACAGAGACACCAGTCACATTATCGGTGACACTGGTGACATCACAGGGACATGGGTGACATCACTGGGGTCATCAGTGACTTCACAAAGACAGGTGTGACATCACAGAGCTACCAGTGACATTATCGGTGACACTGGTGGCATCACAGGGGATAGTGGTGACATCACAGGAGGCCAGTGACCTCACAGGGGATTGTTGACAACAAAGGGACAGTTATGATATCACAGGACTATTGGTGACATCACAGAGATACAAGTGACGTCATCGGGGACATTGGTGACATCACAGGGGACAGTGGCAAAATCACAGAGACAGCAAGGAACAGTGACATCAGAGTGACAACAGAGGGACAGCAGTGATGACACAGGGATATCGGTACCATCAGAGGGGTTTGGTGACATCACAGGGACATGGTGGCACTGCTGGGGACAGTGGTGATATCACCGGGACAGCACTGACATCATTGGAGACCAGTGACGTCACAGGGGACTGCTTACAGCAATGGGAAACTGTGATGTCACAGGGACATCTGTGACATGACAGGGGACATCGGTGACAACACAGAGACACCTGTGATATCACTGGGGACAGTGGTGACATCACAGAGGAACCTGTGAAATCATAGGCAACTGTTGCCAACAAATGGAAAGCCGTGATTTCACAGGGACATCAGTGACATCACAGGGGACCTGGATAACAACACAGAGACACCAGTGATATCATAGGGGACATTGGTGACATCACAGGAGAGAGTGGTGACATTACTGGGACAGCAGTGACATCATTGCAGACCAGTGACATCATAGAAGACTGGTGAAAACAAAGGGGTAGCCGTGATCTCCCAAGGACATCAGTGACATCACTGGGGACATCGGTGACTGCACAAGGCCAGGGGTGACATCACAGAGACACCAGTGATGTCATTGGTGACACTGGTGACATGACAGGGACATCCCTGACATCACTGGGGACTAGTGACCTCACAGGGGAATGGTGATAACAAAGGGATAGCTGTGATATCACAGTGACATCGGTGACATCCTTGGGGACATTGATGACTTCACAAGGACAAGGGTGACATTACAGAGACAGTAGTGACATCCTCAGGGACATTAGTGACATCACAGGGGACAGTGGTGACATCACAGGGACATCAGTGAGATCATGGGGACATGGTGCCACCGCTGAGGACAGTTGTGACATCACAGGGAGAGTAGTGATATCACAGAGACATTGGTGACTTCACAAGGATATCAGTGACATCACAGAGAGACCAGTGATATCACTGGTGTCACTGGTGACATCAGAGGGGTCTGGTGACATCACAAGTATATCGGTGACATCATGGGGACATGGTGCCACCACTGGGGACAGTTGTGGCATCACATGGAGAGCAGTGACATCACAGGGACATCAGTGACATTACTGGGGACCAGTGACATCACAGCAGACAGGTGACAAGAAAGTGAAGGCCATGATGTCACAGGGACTTCGGTGACATCACAGGGACTTCGGTGTCACCACTGGGGACAGTGTGACATCAGGGGGACATGAGTGATATCATTGGGGTCAGTGACATCATAGGGGACTGGTCACAAGAAAGGGACAGTCGTGATGTTAGAGGGACATCAGTGAAATCACAGGGGTCTGGTGACATCAAAGGGATAGGATGCCATCGCTGGGCACAGTGGTGGAATCATAGGGACATTGGTGACATCATTAAGGACCAGTGACATCACAGGGGACAGGTGACAACAAAGGGACAGTCATGATGTCACAGGGACATCGGTGACATCACATGGGACGTAGGTGACTTCACAAGGACAGGGGTGACATCACAAAGGACTGGAGACATTACAGAGATACTGGAGAATTCACAGGGACAAGGTGCCACTGTTGATATCAGTGGTGGCATAAGATGGACTGCAGTGATATCACTGGGGACCAGTGACATCACAGGGGACTAATGAGAACAAAGGCTAAGCCCTGTTGTCACAGGGACATCGGTGACATCACAGGGGACATCAGTGACTTCACAAGGACAGGGGTGACATCACAGAGACACCAGTGACATTATCTGGGACATTGCCGACATCACAGGGGACACTGGGGACATCACAGGGACATCGGTGAAATCACTGGGGAACAGTGAAATTACAGGGGAATGGTGAAAACAAAGGGACATCAGTGAGGTCACAGGGACATCAATGACAGCACAGAGACAGGGATGAAATCAGAGAGACAGCTGTGACATCAGTGACATCACGGGGGACTGGTGAAAACAAAGGGATAGTCACGATGTCACAGGGACATGGATGATGTCAAAGGTGTCTGGTGACATCGCAGGGACATGGTGCCATCGCTGGGGACAGTGGTGACATCACAGAGACAGCAGTGACATCACTGAGGACCAGTAATGTCACAGGGGACTGTTGACAACAAAGGGACAGCAGTGGTGCCATCACAGGGACGTGGGTAACATCACAAGGGACTGCTGACAATAAAGGGACAGCTGTGATGTCATGGGGACATTGGTGACTTCACAAGCACAGGGTTGACATTATAGAGACACAAGTGACATCATTGGGGACATTGCTGATGTCACTGGGGACAGTGGTGACATCACAGGAACAGAGGTTACACCATTGAGGAATAGTGACATCACAGGGGACTGGCGACGATGTAAGAGTGTGACATCACAGGGAATGGACACATGACAGGGGTGACATCACAGAGACACCAGTGACATCATTGGGGACATTGGTGACATCACAAGGGACTGGTGACAATAATGGGAAGCCATAATGTCACAGGGACATTGGTGACATCACAGGGGATTTCAGTGACTTCATAATGACAGGGATGACATCACAGTGACACCAGTGACATCATCAGGGTCATTGCTGACATCACAGTGGACAGTGGTGACATCACATGGAGATGAGTGACATCACTGGGGATCAGTGACATCACAGGGGACTGTTGACAGCAAAAGGACAGCTGTGACTTCACAGGGACATCACTGGCATCGGTGACATGACGGGGACCAGGTGCCACAGTTCAGCACAGTGGTGACATCACAGAGACAGCAGGACATCATTAGGGACATTGTTGACATCACAGGGGACAGTGATGACACCACAGAGACACCAGTGACATTAACGGGGACATCTGTGACAGCACGGGGGACACTGGTGACTTCACAAGGCTGGGGTGACATCACAGAGAGACCAGGTTTGTCTGGTTCTTTTTGGTCCTCAGGTCTACCCGGTTCTTTTTTTGCCCTCAGGTCTACCTGGTAGTTTTTGGTCCTCAGGTCTGTCTGGTTCTTTTTGGCCCTCAGATCTACCTGCTTCTTTATGGCCCTCACGTCTTTCCGGATCATTTTGGCCTTCAGGTTCGTCTGGTTCTTTTTGGCCCTTGGGTCTGTCCGGTTCTTTTTGGTTTGCAGGTCTACCCAGTTCTTTTTGGCATTTTGGAACCTGGTGGAATAAGAGGAACCTCGAAGCATTTTGGGAACCTCAAGGAACAAAAGGAACCCCAAAATGTTTGGGAACCTCACAGAACACAAAGGACATCTGGAGCAACAAAGGAACTCCCCATCTTTTGAGGGTTCTGGGGGTCACTCGCCATGTTCAGTCTGCTGGTAGGTCTCCTGTGTTTTGGGGGGTCCCCCCTCTCTGGGGTTCTGCCTTTTCTGGGCTGCTGGAGATCCCGGGAATCCCGGGGGGTTCCCCCTTGATGCTTAAAAAGCCTTGGAATGATGAATTGCTCAGAGACCTCCCCCATTAAGTGACCTGAATCCTTCAAGCCTGTAAAGTCCTGGCTCTGGGCTTTCTGTATCCCATTGCAACGTCTCATTTCCCTGATTTATTCTTCCAGCAGAGCAGGGAGAGCAAACAGGACAAGCTCTACCAGCTGAACCCTTGTTAACTTTTGGACCTTTTTTTGGTGCCTTTTCACCATCACCCTCTCAGAGCCCCCTGTTTCAGGGTCCGGGGATCCCCGGTCCCCCCACACCCCTCTCTGTTCACCCTCTCCACGCTCTCCGACAGCCGGGGGGGTCCCTCAGCTCTGCTGTGACCCCTCTCTGCTTCCCCACTCCGGGGTCCCTAAAAAAGGCTGTCATCGCGTTCCCCTCCCCTGCCGGGACCGGGCTGACCACGGAACACCAACCCCCACCGCGGGGAGTCCCCGCATCCCCACGCCCAATCCCCGGGGCTCTGCCGGGAACCCACACCGGGATCCCCCTCCCCGTAAAAAAACCAAACCTCCAGGAGTCCCCTAAGGTCCTCCCGAGGGACATTTGCGGCTCAGCTTCGGAGCTCCAAACATCACCCCACCCCCGAAACCACCCCGGAGGCCCCTCCCCAAAATATCTGAGAGGAGCTCTCCCCTCCCCGCGGCAACGTGAGGGATTGGGGGAAGATGCTCCTCCTCTCCCTCCTCCTCCCTCCTCCTCCTCCTCTCTTCCTCCTCCTCTTCCTTCTTCCCGCCCCTCCTCCCGCTCCTCCTCCCCCTTTCCTTTCCACGAGCGAGGAGCTCGCCCGGTAAGTTTGGGTTTGGGGGGGAATGGATGGGAAAAAGGGAGAGGGGAAGGAGAAAGGGGGGGGTGGGACCCCCAAAGAGAGCGAGAGAGGGGGTGGGACCCCCAAAGAGACCGACCGAGGGCGGGAGGGGAGGAAGCCGGGGTTGATGGGGGGGAGGAGGGGTGGGCGACGGGAAAAGGGTGGGAGAAGGAAATGAGGGGAGGTGGGAGAGCGGGAAAGGGGTTTCTGTTGGGGTCCCTTCGTATCCCCATCGCTTGATCCCCGGCCGGGGGGACCCCCGGGACTGAGGTTTGTTGTCGATTCCCGGCGGGCCGAACAAAGGCCCCGGCCACGTGTCAGGAACTCTTTGATTGTCCCCAACACTCCCAGAGTTCCCCAATTCCCCCCTACCCCCGCCGCGGCTCCCCAGAGTGGGGATATCGGAGAGAGGGGAACCCTGGAAGTGCTTTTTTGGGGTGAATCTTGGTGTTTTGGGGTAAATCTTGGTGCTGCCGGGGGGCACAGTGCTGGGAAAGGTGAGTTGGGGGGAATCTCAGGGCCAAGGAAAGGGGAGGGCAGGGATCGGGAGAGGTGGGATGGGGGGTCCAGGGAGAGCCTCTGCACGGGGGTCGCCGGTGTCGGGGAATGGGAGGCTCGTGGGGTCCAGAAAACGGGGTTCAGGGGGTCCCCCGGTGTTGAAAAACAACATCAACATAAGCAAAAAAGAAAGGGGGATTCAGGAGTCTGGGAAAGACAGGAATGGGGATCGAGGGGGTGCCTGGGGTCTGGGAGAGGCAGGATGGCTGGGAAAGGGGTTGTTGCAGGGGGTCCTGGAGCTGAGGAAGGGGTGAAAGAGAGTCCCAGTGCTGGAATGAGGTGCAGGGGGGTCCTGATGCCCAGGACTGGGGGTCCAGGGAGTCCCAAGGTAAAGGAAAACGGAGTGTGGAGTCTGGGAGAGGTGGTATGACCGGGAAAGGGGGTGCAGGGGGGTCCTGGTCCCACATAAGGGGGTGCAGGGGGGATCTGGTGTACAGGAATGGGGAGTTCAGGGGTCCCTAGGACTCCCCAGGACCACCCGGCAGGATAAGCCAGGAGTGGGGAACTGGGGAGACCCAGAGATTTGGGGGTCAGGGTGGTCCCAGGGTCAAGGGAAGGGAGAAACTGGGAGAGCTGTTGGATGGGGAAGGAGCTTCAGGGAGTCCTGGAGTCAAGGAAAAGGGGGGCTGGGGCTCAGGTGCCAGGGGATGGCCAGCCAGGAAACAGGGGGATGCAGGGACTGGGAGAGGTGGGATGGTGAGGAAAGTGGGGGCAGGGGGTCCTGGAGTCAAAGAAAGAGGGGTCTGGGGTCTGGAAAACTGGACTGACCAGGCAAGAGGGGATCCAGGTCAGGGGGAGGAAGAGGAGGAGGAGGAACAGCCAGTGGGGGCTGCTGAGACCCCCAGAGCATGGAGAAGGGGATTCCCGGGACCCACAGCAGCCTGGAGAGGGGGAGACCCCGGAGAGGTGGGACCCCTGAGACCCCTCAGCACCCCAAAGCAAAGAGTCAGGGGAGAAGGGACCCCTGGGGCCTCCAAAACCCCCAACATCCCTGAGCAGGGGGACCCTGGAGGGGGGGAAAATCCAGGACCCCCAGGAACTCAGAGAGGGCAGGAACTCTGGAGAGGGGAGTCCCCCAATTCACGTGGGACCCCCCCAGCAGTCCAAGTAGGAGGAACCCCCAGAACCCCAAAGTGGAGAGACTTGAGAGGGGGGACTCCTGGAAGGGTTTTTTTTGGTCTGAACCTTGGTGTTCTGGGGGAGGGGTTTTTTGGGGGGGGCTTTTGGTGTTTTGGAGGTTTTTATGGTCCCAGGATGCCCAGTGAGTTCTAGAGATGGACTTGGGCAGGAGGAACCCCCAAGGCAATGCACTCAGCCCTTGTTTCCCCCCAGCAGGATTTGTCCTTCCCAAAGCTTGGGCAGATGGAGGAGGAGGCTGCGAGGAAGCTGCCGTGGGCCCCCCAGGCAGGTGAGGAGGAAATCAGTGCCCCTTTGGCCCTGTCTTGTAATGCCTGTGGGGACCAGATTTGGGGGGGATGTCCTTGGGCTTCCCTCTGGGCCAGAGGCAAATTCCCCGCCTGTCCTTCTTCCTTCCTGCCCCAGGCCCCGAGCTGAGGACGGAGAGCACGGAGGACAAATCCCCCGGCAGAGCCTGGTGGGAGAGGCCGTTTTGAAGGGCTCCCTGGCACAGGAAGGCAGCGGGGAGGAAAAGGCCTGGAGATGCCCCCGGAGGAGGGGCTGCAAAGCCAGCCCAGGGAGCTCTGAGGAGGAAAAACCCATCCTGTGCCGGGAAGGCGACCGGAGCTTGAGCCAGAGCTCTGAGCTGGTGGTCCCTGAGCAGCCTTCCAGCAGGGAGAAGCCCTTCAGGTGCTTGGAATGTGGGAAGAGCTTCAGGCAGAGCTCCAAGCTCCTCACCCACCAGCTCATCCACACTGGGGAACGGCCCTACACCTGTCAGGAATGTGGGAAGAGCTTCAGGCAGAGCTCCACCCTCCTCACCCACCAGCACATCCACACTGGGGAACGGCCATACGAGTGTGGGGAATGTGGGAAGAGCTTTAGGCACAGCTCCAGCGTGATCAAACACCAGCGTCGAATCCACACTGGAGAAAGGCCCTACAAGTGCTTGGAATGTGGGAAGAGCTTCAGGGACAGCTCCAACCTGCTCCAACACCAGCGCCTCCACACTGGGGAACGGCCCTACACATGTGGGGAATGTGGGAAGAGCTTCAAGAGCAGCTCCAACCTCTGCACCCACCAGCTCATCCACACCAGTGAACGACCCTACAAGTGCTTGCAATGTGGGAAGAGGTTTCAGACCAGCTCAACTCTCCTCCTGCATGAGCGGATACACACAGATGAGAGGCCCTTCCGCTGCACCGACTGCGGGAAGGGCTTCAACCAGAACTCCACCCTCGTCACCCACCGGCGCATCCACACCGGGAGAGGCCCTACAAGTGTGGGGAGTGTGGGAAGAGCTTCAGCCACAGCTCTACCTTGACCAAACACCAACGGACCCACCAGTAAGAGAAGCCCCTCGAGTGCCCCAACTGCGGGAAGAGCTTCGGCTGCTGCTCCCACCCCAAATGACCCCCTGATGGTGAGGCAACCCCTGGAGTCCAGTGACTCTCAGTCCATCCCTTTCTACCAGAAAGGGTCAGTCCCCATTTTCCAGGGGCAGGTTCTGCCAACAGAACCCTTCTTGAGGGGTGTGTGGAGATTCCTGCCTTGGCTGGGGACCCCCCAAGGTCACTGCTGGAGGTTGAGAGCAGAGATCTCCCCACGAGCGTTGGTCTGGGGGAGTTCCATCCATCTCTAATGAATAATTCTTGCTTTGGTGCCAGCTTGAGTAGAATTGCTTCAACAATTGCTTTAGGGTAGAGCACTGTCCTATCTTATCCTGTACTTATGGTAGTTTTAGTGTTTCTGTTGTGCAGTAAATAATTCTGATGAAAGTCTTGTCTGATCATTTGTAACCCTAAAGAATTCATTTCTATCAATAGACTGGATTTGCCATCCTTAAAACCTGGGGGACAAAAGTGGTTCAGTCCCACTTCTGTAATTCCTCTAAACTGAAACTGTTGTCATAACCCAAGGCTGAGATTGGATCCAGCAGCCCCCAACACCCAACAGCAATTTGGGAGCTCAGGGGAGCCACCCCCCTTTCCCAGCCCTGTGTGCCCAAAGACCCCCATGGGACTGTTGGATCTGCCAGACCAATCCCCTTTTCCACCCTTCTCCCTGTTCTTCCCACTTTTATATGATCCCCTCAATCCACAGTCCCTCCAGGATCACTCTGGGTGTCCCAACCCCCACATTTTTCCCTCCTCTCCCACCCCTTCCACATCATCCCCCCACTCCCCAGCCCCCTCATGCTCAGTTTGGGGGTCCCACCCTGCCCTTTCCCCACTCTTTTTACATCTCCCACCCATTTCCCATAAGCCTCAGTGTCCCCTCCTCCGCTTTTGGGGGTTCCCACTCCTCTCCCACTCATTTTGGGGACCCACCACCCCTTTTATCCCTTCTGACCCCCTTTTCCCACCGACCTCCCCCTTCCCACCCCCCGCTCACCCGAGAGCTCCTCGCCCGCAGCCGGGGGGGCTCCCAGCACCACCAGTGCCCAGAGAAGCCCCCCCAGAAAAGGGGTTGGGTGGGGTCCTGGGTGGGCTTTGAATGTGTTTGTGGTCCTTGAGGGGCTGTGGGGAGGATTTGGGAGATCCCAGCACCTTTTGGGGTGAGCTGGGTGCCTATTGAGGGGCCGGTGCCCTCCCAAAGCCCCCCCAGAGCGGGGTGACACGGGGGGAACACAGGGGGGTCCCCAGTTCTGATCCATCTCAGGGCCGGTTCTGACCCCCCAAACTCGGCTCCACACCTTGGGATCCTCCAGTTCCCCCCCAGTGCCCCCCAATAACCGGGACTGGGGAGAACTGGGAAGCTTTGCTGGGATCACTGGGAGCAGCTGGGTGCAGGCAGAATGACAGCAGGGGAGGGGGGACACACGACCCCCCAAAATCCTCACGGACACGGGGGGGGGATCCAGGCTGGGCCCGAGGCCCCGGGGAGGGGCTGTGACTGCCACCGGCTCAGGAGCTCTGTGGGGAGAGAAAAGGGGGTGACAGCGGGGTGAGGGGACAGGGGGGACACCGGGATACACCCAGAGCTGGACTGGACCCAGCGGGACCAGAACTGGGACAACTGGGATCATATTGGGAGCACCTGGGGGCATGTGAGAGGCAACTGGGCTATACTCGGAGTGGCTGGGAGTGACTGGGATCATTGTGGGAGAGACTGGAAGCATAATGGGGGTGAAGGGAGAAACTGGAACCATGCTGGGGGCAACTGGGATCATAGTGGGAGCACCTGGGCTCCTACTGGGTTCCTGCTGGGGTCTTACTGGGAGTGACTGCAATAATACTGGGAGTGTGTGGGAGGGACTGCAGCCATACTGGGGATGAGTGGGATCAAACTGGCTTCATACTGGAAGTTTCTGGAAGTTACTGGGATCATACTGGAGGTGACTGTGATCCTACTGGAATCAAACTGTGATCACACTAGGATCATATTGGGAGCAGCTGGTTCTATGCTAGGGGCAACTGGGAGCTAGTAGGATACCACTGGGAGCAACTGGAACCATGCTGAGCACAACTGGGATCATACTGGGAGCAACTGGGCCCACAGTGAAGGTGGCTGGGGTCATACTGGGAGTGACTGGGAACATTCTGAGGGCAGTTTGGACCATGGTTGCTCAACTGGGATATATGGGGAGCAAGTGGGATCATGCTGGAGGTGACTGGGATCATACTGGGAGCGATTAGGACACAACTGGGGGTGACTGGGAGTAGCTGTGAGCAACTGGAATCATGCTGGAAGCTACTGGGAGGAACTGGGAGTGAGTGGGGCCACACTGGGGGCAACTGGGATATACTGGGAGAGACCAGGAGTGACTGGGATCCTACTGAGACTGACTGGGAGCATACTGGGACTGACTGGGAGCAGGCTGAGGTCGACTGAGAGAGACTGGATGTGACAGGGATCCTACTGGGAGGGACTGGAACTGTAGTGGTGTGAGTGGGAGCAATTGGACCCTGCTGAGGTCAAATGGCTTTATACTGGGAGTGACAGGGAATGTCTGGGTTCATCCTGGGTTCATCCTGGCTGTGACTGCCACCATAGAGGGTGTCACTGGGATCATACTGGAGTCATACTGGGAGGGACTGGAACTACAGTGGGGTGACTGGGAGCAACTGGGACCATGCAGGGGGTAACTTGGATCCTACTAAGAAAGACTGGGATCATACTGGGACTGACTGGGAGCATACTGGAGGCAACTGGGCTATACTGGGAGTGGCTGGGAGTGATGGGGATAATTGTGGGAGTGACTGGAACCATAGTAGGGGTGAAGGGGAGAAACTGGAACCCTGCTGGGGGCAACTGGGATCATAGTGGGAGCAGCTGGGCCCCTGCTGGGCTCATACTGGGATCATCCTGGGAGTGACTGCAATTCTACTGGGAGTGTGTGGGAGGGACTGCAACCATAGTGGGGATGACTGGGATCAAACTGGCTTCATACTGGAAGTGTCTGGAAGTTGCTGGGATGATACTGAGGGTAATTGGACACATACTGGGATCCTACTGGGAGTAACTGGGACCATGCAGGGGGCAAATGGCATCGTCCAGGCAGGGACTGACAGAGCCTGGGGCCATACTGGACTCAGACTGGGAATCCCTGAGAGGGAAAGGAACCATCCTGGGGGGGCTGGGAGCTACTGGGACCATCTTGGGGGCAACTGGGGTCCTATTGGGAGTGACTGGGATCCTAGTGGGAATGATCAGGACCATACTGGAACCATCCTAGGAGTGACTGTCAGTGCCCAGGATCATACTGGGAGTAACTGGAACTATGCAGGGGGAACTGGGAGCCAATGGAGCCTTTCTGGAAGTGTGGTGTAACTGGGAGTGACAGGGAGGGACAGGGTGCATGCTGGCATAGACTGGGAGTGACTGGGATCACAGTGATGGGAACTGGAAGCATCCTGGGGCAGTGGAAGTAACTGGGTATGACTACAAGCATGCTGAGGGCAACTGGGATATACTGGGAGAGTCTGCAACCATCCTGGGGGTGACTGGGACCACATTGGGAGTGACTTGGACCATGCAAGGGGCAACTGGGAGCAACTGGGAGTGACTGGATCTACAATGGGCAACTGGGATTGACTGGGACCCTGCTGGGGGAAGACTGGGACCATACTTGGATTGACTGGATCTATGCTGGAGGCAACTGGGAGCAGCTTGGCCCATGCTGGGGACAACTGGGCCCACAGTGAGGGTGACTGGGGTCATACTGGGAGTGGCTGGGAGCATTCTGAGGGCAGTTGGGACCATGCTGGTGCAACTGGGATAAACTGGGAGCAACTGAGACCACACTGGGAGTGACTGGGAGTGACTGTGAGCAACTGGGATCATGCTGGAATCCTGACAAAGAGATTTCTTCCTTAGAATCCTCCTTTTGGCCAGAGAAGCCTCGGTGCCATCGCAGATGTTTCATGCGGTGTTGGAGCATTCCCAGGAGCACAAATCCACAGGGATCTGCTGCAAAGTCGCCTCTAGAAAGGCCAAACCAGCCCAGGGTGAGTTTTGTAGCCAAACACAACCAGGTTTGTGTTTCCAGTGTCACCAGCTCTGCCCTTCTCACCCCTCTGAGGTGGGGTGGGAGCAGCGCCGAGACCCAAAAAGCTGCCAGAAACACCCCATAAAAGCTGCCAGAAACACAGAGTTAACTGGGTTGGAAGAGACCTCGGAGATCATCAAATAAAACCTTTTTTCCTTTTTTTTTTTAAATAAAAAAATAAATTTCAAAATTTCTATATAATTTACTTTTAAGCAACAACCCAGCTCCATGAAATTACAACTCACACTTTTAAAGGATGAGATTTTCACCTCATGATCATGCACAGCATTGAGTCAGCTGTAAAAAAAAAAAAAAAAAAAAAAACCTGTATATCTTATTTATATAATCCACTCCACCTTTACTGAATAAAGTCTGAATCAGTCCCTTCCCAGCACTAGGCCTGGTGGCTCTGCTCATCAGCCCTCTATTTGGCACAGTCCCTGCATCATAGTCCAGTATCAAGATGTATTTTGTTTTTAAAGGCAGTGTGGGGTACATTAACATCTGTGTGCAGGTGACTCATTGCAGGGGCTGTGCAGGAGGAGGCTCTGGGGTGGCTCCTCCATCCTCAGCCACTCACCCCCAGGGCAGGGATGGGGAGGAGCAGCCCCGTGAGCAGCCCGGTGACCCCCATGGGCACCTTTTTGTCCTTGATGCACCTGAGGCTGAAATCTGGGGACAAACCCCATGGAAGGGGCACAAAGAGCACCCACACCCACCCCCAGCTCTTGTATGCCCCGGGTCCTTCCCCACCTCCCAGCACAGCCCCAAGCCCGTGGGGGGCTCCAGGCTCAGTTTGGGGGGTATCCCAGTGCTGTCCTGGGCATCCAAGGATTTTTGGGGCTGCATCCCCCCGTGCCCCCTTCCAGCACGGGCTGGGCACCACCCCCAGCCCCACAGCTTGCCAAGCCCTTTGCCCTCCCCTGCCTGCTCCTCCCTGGGAGGGCCTGGCCTGTTGGAGGGCACTTGCAGCACGTTTGCTGGGTGGGGCTGTGCAAAGGAGCTGCTGCCAGGCCAGGGAGGGTCAGGCTGAGGGGAGGAGGCCGGAGCCCCCCGACTGTGGCCCTGGGGAGGCCCTGGGGCGCCTCTCTGGGCTGGGGGGCCTGGATATTTCTCTGCCCTGGGCCAGGCCGTGGCAGAGGGCCCTGGGGGGTGCACACACCCAGCACTGCCCCCGCAAGGCCTCTTAGCAGGGCTGCCCTCCAAGCACCCCCTGCCCAGGCCGGCAAGACTTGGCACAAACCAGCACCTCCGACCCCTGTAAAAGGGGCCCCAGACACACACAGGGGACGCCCCAGGAGGGTTTCGGAGGGGACAGAAACCCACCCCATGTTGTGCTGCAGGGGCTTCTCTCCCCCAGCACTCCCCGACGCACCAGGACCCCGGGGACAACAACCAGCTTGGTCAGAGCCCTCTGAGGGGTGACTGTGACTTTGATTCTCTTCTCTCTCTCTCTCTTTTCCCTCCCACATTTCCCTGGGTGGCTGTATTACAACCCAAAGGGCTCTACACCTGTTTTTCTTTGCAGCCCAACTGTTCCCAAAGAAATGCTCTCTCTCTCTCTGCAAACACTGATCAGCCAGGATTGTTTTACTTTAATTCACCCCAAGGGATATAATAATCAAATAAAAGTTACTCTGGCCTGGCAGGGTGGGCCCTAACACTCCTGGAACTGATTTAGTGCCCCCACACACTAAACTCCAGCACAGCTTTGAAACAACCTCCCCAAAAGAGGAGCTGGTTTTCCTGGTGCCTCCCTCCGCTCTCTGCTGCAGCAGCTCCATCGCAGCAGCTGAGTCTGTGCAAACCAAGCGAGTTCCTGCTCAGGCTGGGAACTGGGGAGTGCCAAATGCCCCATTTGGGGCAGTTTCCTCCCAGCAAAGTCAAGCCCCGTTTGCCCTTCCCCGGCTTTAGGTGATTTCAGCCTTCAAAGAACCAGGACTGGCTTTGTTTGTCCAACTCAGCCTGGGCTCCTGCCGGCTCTGGGTGCCCTGGGAAGGTGTTGTCTCAAGGCCTTGCACAGCCCCGAGGGGTTTTCAGTCCCAGCCCCCCAGGTCACCCCCCAAGGTGCTGGATGGCTATAGGCGGAGGAGCTCACAGTGAACAAATGCACACAAACCAATATGATTTAAGCAGATGTTCCACTTTATTTACATAACCCAGTCTCTTATATACCCTCAGAACCCTGCAGTGCGTGAACACCTTCAAACCGTTGGTTAAATGCTGTAAATCACAAGCCAAAAATGTATCACTAACACCCTTTCCACTGGGTACGTGCATCTGTGCACGAGGCATGAAATCATTGTCTTTCTCAAAAAAACTCCTCCTTATCTCAATAGTTTACATTCTTGCAGCCTGTCATCAGTGCCCAGTACTTTTCCCACAGCCAGCAAGCAGGCCTGTTGCTAAGACAGGCTGAGACCTATTAGTATGGTTTGTTCATGGTGGTTTTTATTAATTAGCACTCCACAGTTAGGGGTACAGGTTAGGGTTATGGGTAAGGGGATAAGGGGTAGGGGTAGGGGTTAGGGTTAGGATTAGGGTTTCAGGTTAGGGTTAGGGTAAGGGTTAGTGTTAGGGTTTAGGGTTAGGGTTAGGGTTAGCTTTAGGGTTAGGGGTAGGGGTTAGGATTTGAGTAAGGGTTTAGACTTAGGGTTTCGGGTTAGGGGTAGTGTTAGTGTTAAGGTTTAGGGTTAGGGTAAGCAATAGGGTTAAGTTTAGGGTTAGGGTTTAGGGTTGGGGTTACGTTTAGGGTTTGGAGGTAGGGTTAGGATTTAGGCTTAGGGTTAGGGTTAAAGTTAGGGTTAGGGTTTAGGGTAAGGGTTAGGATTAGGATTAGGGTTAGGGTTAGGGGTTATGGTTAGGGTAATTGTTAGGGTTAGGGTTTTAGGGTTATGGTTTGTGTTAGGGTTAGGTTTTAGGGTTTTGGTTAGGCTTAGGGATTAGGATTAGGATTTTAGGGTTGGGGTTAGGTTTTAGGGTTCGGGTTAGGGTTATGGTAAAGTTTAGAGGGTTTTTTAAGTTTACATCTAGGATTCAGAACTTCAGAAGATACCTGCCAGTCTGAAGTTGCCTGCAATGCCGATAGTGGTGCACCTACTGCACTAGAGAGATGATGAGTAAGAGTTTAGGTTAGTGCTATGGGCTATGATTTAGGGTTAGGTTTAGGGTCACCTACCCGTATCCACCTACGCAGCCGTGGGTGGATACAGGACTAAGCCCTGTCTTGTCCCACTGAAGGAATTCACAAGACTTCAACACTAACTGTTGAAATTAAAGATTTTCCCAACATTTCCCTCTTCTGAGACTTTTTTAAATTTCCAGGAAGTCTCCCTGTTAAGCTTTATAGTACTTTGGGTTACAAACATTAGTACAGCAGTTCACAGAAATGCAGGAAAGACAATAATCACTGTCACCACAGTCCCTGTAATTTGTTTGACCCAGTGAGAGGGGCCTGGAAACCAAGATGATCTTTCCCAAAAACTTCTCAGGTCTTCAGGAAGTCTCATCCATTTTACTTCATGTAAGACTGCCTTGTTCCCAAAACAAGTCCCTGCCTTCTGAGTTTGATCTCTATATACACGGTGACAGCTGTTTATTATGGTACCGACCCCATGAGGCCAACAGCAGATCCCTCACCCCCAGAGCCCGAGGCAGGCAGGGTGTCCTGGGGCAAAGTCCCCTGGTGAGACCGGCCCAAACTGCTGCAGAACCCCCTGCACAGGAGCAGGAGGAACTGGGTGCCCCCAAAAATCCCTCTGCTCCCTCTTTTGGTGGTCCCAGCATGGGGGTGGCACCGCAGCCAACCACAGCCTCCAGAAAAGCCCCCCCAACCCCTCCTCCCTCAATCCGTGCCTCAGTTTCCCCACCCTGAGCAGCTCCTGGGGACCCGAGGGGTGGCATCACCCTGGCCCAACACCACCCCCTCGAGTTCCTCTCCCCCACCAAGCTGGGGGGGCCCAGCGGACACAACCCCCCAGTCCCTGCACCCCGGGGGCACGGGGGACTCCCCGCAACCCCCGCTCAGCCCATCAGTCTCAGCCCGTGGAGCCGACCTGGAGCTGGGGGGCACAGGGCTGGGGACACGGACCCGAGGGTGGGGACACGACGCTGTCACACGGAGGAGGGGACAGGAAGCCAAAACCCTGCTGTCCTCCCCACTCTTCTGACCTCTCCTACCCCTTTCCCATCGGTTTAGGGGGGTCCCAGCACTTTTTGGGGTGTGCTGGGTGCTGTGTTGAAGAGCAGGTGCCCTCCCAAAGGCCCCCAAACATCCCCGACATCCCCAGTGATGTCACCACTGCTCAGCTGATGTCATCGCAATCCCTGTGATGTCACCAGACAGTTATGATGTCATTGGTCTCCAGTGATGTCACTGTTGTCCCCACAGATGTCACCACTGTCCCTGTGATGTCACCGCTCTCCCCAGCGATATCACTGGTCCCCAGTGATGTCACAGGTGCCCCTGTGATGCCACCACTGTCCCTAATGATGTCACTGATGTCCCTGTGATGTCACTGGTGTCCCCAGGGCTGTTCCCAGTGTCCCCAATGATGTCACCACTTTCCTTCTTATCTCACCAACATCCCCAGTGATATCACTGCTGTCCCTGTGATGTCACTGCTGTCCCCAATGATGTCACTGGTCTCCAGTGATGTCACTGCTGTCCCATGAGATGTCACCAATGTCCCCAATGATATCGCTACTGTCCCTGTGACCTCATCACTGTCCCTTTGATGTCACTGCTTCCCCTGTGATGCCACCGCCATCCCCAATGATGTCACTGGTCCTCTGTGATGTCACTGATGTCCCCACAGGTGGCACTGGTGTCCTTTGATGTCACTAATATCTCTGTGATGTCACTGCTGTCCCCAAGGGTGGTCCCTGTGTCCCCAATGATGTCATCAGTTCACTGTGATGTCACTGGTCCCCAATGATGTCACTAATGTCCCCATGATGTCACCAGTGCCCTGTGATGTCACCAGTGACACCAATAATGTCATTGGTGTCTCTGTGATGTCACCCTTGGCCTTGTAAAGTCATTGATGTCTCCTGTGATGTCAAAGATGTCCCTGTTAATGTCACTGGTGTCTCTGTGGTGTCATCACTGTCCCCTGTGATGTCAACAATGTCCCCAATGATGTCCTGCTGTCTCTGTGATGTCCTCACTGTACCGAGAGGTGGCACCATGTTCCTGTCATGTCATTGATACCAGTGATGTGCCTGTGACATCACAACTGTCCCTTTCTTGTCAACAGTCCCCTGTGATGTCACTGGTCCTCAGTGATGTCACCCATCTCCCAGTGATGTCACCACTGTCCCCTGTGATGTCAACAATGACCCCGATGATGTCACTGGTGTCACTGTGATGTCACTCCTGTCTTTGTTGAAGTCATCACTGTCCTGTCTGATGTCACCAATGTCTCTGTGACATCACAACTGTCCCTTTGTTGTCAACAGTCTCAAGTGATGTCACTGCTGTCTCTGTGATGTCACCATTGTACCCAAGGATGTCACTTCTGTCCCTGCAACATCACCGCTATTTGATGTCAATGATGTCCCTGTGATGTCACCGCTGTCCCCAATGTTGTCACTGGTCCTCTGTGATGTCACCGATGTCCCCAGAGGTAGCACCAGTGTCCTTTTATGTCACCGATGTCCCTGTGATGTCACTGGTGTCCCTTTGATGTCACTGCCATCCCTAGGGGTGTCATCAGTGTCCCCAGTGATGTCACTTCTGTCCCTTCGATGGCACTGCTGTTCCAGTGATGCCACTGGGCTGCTGATGATGTCATCAGTGCCTGTGATGTCACCAGTGTCCTTGTAATGTCACCTGTCCCCTGTGATGTCACCTGTCCCCTGTGATGTCACCTGTCCCCTGTGATGTCACCAACATCTCCAATGATGTCACCAATGTCCCCAATTATTTCACCACTCTCCCTGTGATTTCATTGATGTTCCAAATGATGTCACATCTAACCCAGTGATGTCACCAAACACCTGTGATGTCACTGGTGTCCAGGGATGTCACTGCTGTCCCCAAGGTTGTCATCACTGTCCCCTGTGATGTCACAATTGTCCTCAGCGGTGGCACAATGTCCCTGTGATGCCACCATCCCCTGTGACGTCACTGGTTTCCAATGATGTCACCAAAGTCCCCGTGACATAACTCCTGTCCCTGTGATGTTACGTGTGTTTATTGATGTTGCTGCTGTCCCCACGGATGTTACCACTGTCCCCTGTGATGTCACTGCTGTCCCCAGGGTGCCACCCATGTCCTGTGGAAGGCACCCATGTCCCTGTGATGTCACTGACCCTCAATGCTGTCACTACTGTCCCTGTGATGTCACCACTCTCCCCAGCAGTGCCACCATGTTCCTGTGATGTCACTGGATTCTCTGTGTTTTCACCAGACCTCTGTCATGTCACTGATGTCCCTGTGACATCACGGCTGTCCCTTTGTTGTCACCAGTCCCCTGCAATGTCATTGGTCCCCAATGATGTCACCGATGTCACTGTGATTTCACCAGTGACACCAATTATGTCATTGGTGTCTCTGTGATGTCACCAGACCCCTTTGATTGCACCAATGACCGTGGTGATGTCATTGGTCTCTCTGTAATTGCACCAATGTCCTTGTGAAGTCACCAATGTCCCCTGTGATGTCACTGGTCTCCCTGTGGTGTCACAACTGTCCCCAATGGTGGTACCATGTCCGCATGATGTCACTGCTGTCCCTGTGATGACACCACTGTCCCCTGTGATGTCACTAATGACCTCGATGATGTCACTGCTGTCTCTGCAATGTCACCCTTGTCCTTGTGAAGTCACCAATGTCCCCAGTGAGATCACCTATGTCCCTGTGACATCACGGCTTTTCCTTTGTTGTCACCAGTCCCCAGTGATATTTCTGGTCCCCAATGATGCCACTGTGTCTGTGACGTCACCACTGTCCCCAAAGGTAGCACCATGTCCCCGTGATGTCTCCAATGTCCCTGTGATGTCCCTGATGTCCCTGTGACATCACGGCTTTCCCTATGTTGATAAAAATTGCCTATGATTTCACTGCTTTCTCTGTGATTTCATCACTGTCCCCTGTGATGTCACCAATGTCCCCAGTGATATCACTGGTGTCTCTGTGTTGTCACCTCCACCCCCTATGATGAATAAACCTTGGAGATTTTCCAACCCACACCTTGTTTCAGTTCAGGCAACATAGAGTGTCCTATTTCCCAGGTGAGGGAAAAGAAAAAGGACGAAAGAAACCCTCCTCATCCCTCCCCACAGACTTCTAGGGTCATCAGTCTGGAGTCTGAGTCTCTGACCAGTTCTTTTGTGTTGCTCAATCACCCAAGGCAAGGCCAACCTGCCCATTCAACATCCCTCCCACAAAATGGGGAAGGGGGGAAGAAAAACATTCAATGCTCAGTTCCTTTTTTCGTTAGAACAAGCAAATGTGTCACACTGTGGGACGGCCATTTCAGCCCAGCACTCCTACAAGAGAATGACTGCCCTTCCACCCAGGAAAGAAAGCCCTGAGTCTGCGTCTCTCAAGTGCAGTTGCTGTGCCACTCTCGGCACTGCACAAAGAGCAAGAGCTTTGTGTGCAGGCACCTTTGTCTGGGAGGTGTCTTCATCTGTACTGAACCCTAGACCTAAACTTAAAAATACCTCTAAACCTAAACCTAACACTAAATCCTAACCCCTAACCGTAAAACTATCCCTTACTCTAACCCAAACGTTATCTAAACCCTAACTTAACCTAATCCTAACCCTAACCTTAACTCCATCTGTAACCTTAACCCTAAATCCCAGTACCTCACATTATAATATATAATAATGGCCAGTCTTTGCGAGTGAAGATCTGGGGAAGGTTTCTACACCTTCCAGCCTGCGCATTGGATTTTTTAGGTGAGACATAGTGTGCGCGGAACTGAGCCCACCCTTTAATCCTAAGGTTCATCTGCCGGGGCCAAGTGAACTTGGACGGTGGCAGCGAGGTCCTCAGGACGTAGATGGATTGCCTTTCAGGGCTAACGAGCTCCACCTGCCCGGGGAGTGTCCCTGACAGGGAATCAAACCCAGGCCTCGGCGGAGACAGCGCCGCGCCCTTAACCACTAGACCACCAGGGGCTCCCACCTCACATTATATATACCTCACATTAACTTGAACTGTGACTCACCACCTATCGAGTGCAATTTGTGCACCACTCTTGTCACTACACAAAGAGCAAGAGATTTCTGTGCATGCGTCTTTGGACTGGGAGGTATCTTAGCACTGAAACCTAGACCTAAACTTAAACTAAAAAAAATCTAAACCTGAACCTAATGCTAAACCCTAAACCCTAACCATAACCCTACCTCTTACTCTACCCAAAACGTTGCCTAAAACCTAACCCTAAGCTAAGCCTTACCCCTAACCTTAACCCTAACCCCTGACCCCTAACCCTAAAACCTAAGCCTAAAAGACTAAGCCTAACCCTAAACCTTAACCCCCTAACCCTAACCCTTAACCCCAACCCAAACACCTAACCCTAACCCCCAACCCTGACCTTAACTCAAACCCTAAACCCTAAACCTTAAACCCTAACCCTAACCCCTAACCCCTTACCCTAACCCTAAAACCTAAACCTAAACCTAAACCTAACCATAACCCTAAACCCTAATCCTAACCCTAATGAAAGGGACATTGGTGACATCACTGTGGATGAGTGTCATCACAGGGGATTGGTGAAAACAAAGAGACAGCTGTGATATCACAGAGACATCGGTGACATCACATGGGACATCAGTGACATCACAAGTACATGGCTGACATCAGAGACATCAGTGACATCATCAGGGACAATGGTGACATCACAGGGGACAGTGGTGACATCACAGGGACATGGGTGACATCATTGGGAAACAGTGACATCACAGGGGACTGTTGAAAACAAAGGGATAGGACTGGTATCACAGGGAAATCAGTGACATCACAGGGTTCTGGTGATATCACAAGGATATCAGTGACATCACGAGGACATGGTGCTACTTCTGGGGAGAGTGGTGACATCACAGAGATAGCAGTGACATCATTGGGGATATTGTTGACATCACAGGGGACAGTGATGACACCACAGAGACACCAGTGCCGTCAACGGGGACATCTGTCACAAGGCAAGGGTTGACATCACAGGGACATCAGTGACATTATCACTGACACTGGTGACATCACAGGGGATAGTGGTGACATCAAAGGGACATGGGTGACATCATTGAGGACCAGTGACCTCACAGGGACTGTTGACAACAAAAGGACGGCTGTGATGCTACAGGGACATTGCTGACATCTCAGGGGACTTCAGTGACTTCACTGACTTCAGTGACTTCACAAGGACAGGGGTGACATCACAGTGACAGCAGTGACAACATCAGGGGTGTCAGTGATATCAGAGGGGACGGGGTGAAATCAAAGGAAAGTCAGTGACATCACTGGGGATCAGTGACATCACAGGGAAGTGTTGAGAACAAAGGGACAGCCGTGATGGCACAAAGCCATCAGTGACATCACAGGGAACAGTGGTGACATCACAGGGGGTGGAGGTGAACACAAAGATACACTGGTGATATCACTGGGGACATTGATGACATCACAGGGGACAGTGGTGACATCACACAGACATGGGTGATATCACTGGGGACCAGTGACGTCCCAGGGGACTGGTGACAAGAAAGGGACAGCTGCGATGTCACAGGGACATCTGTGACATGGCAGGGGACATAGGTGACATCACAAGGCCAGGTGTGACATCACAGAGACACCAGTGACATTATCGGTGACACTGGTGACATCACAGGGGATAGCGGTGACATCACAGGGACATTGGTGACATCATTGGGGACCAGTGACATCACAGGGGACTGTTGACCACAAAGGGACAGCCCTGATGTCACAGGGATATCACTGACATTTCTGTCATGACAGGGACATGGTGCCACAGCTCGGCACAGGGGTGACATCAGAGAGACAGCAGGACATCAGTGGGACTATTGGTGACATCACAGGGGACATAGATGACTTCACATGGCCAGGGGTGACATCACAGACACCAGTGATATTATCAGTGTCACTGGTGACATCACAGGGACATGGGTGACATCACTGGGGTCATTGGTGACTTCACAAAGGCAGAGGTGACATCACAGAGAAACCAGTGACATCATCGGGGATGTGGGTAACATCACCGGGGACCAGTGATATCACAGGGGACTGGTAAAAACAAATGACAGCTGTGATGTCACAGAGAAACCACTGACATCACAGGGTACATCGGTGGCCTCACAAGTACAGCAGTGACATCACAGAAATACCAGTGACATCAGCAGGGCCATTGGTGACATCACAGGGGACAGTGGTGAACTCACAGGGACATTGGTGACATCATATGGGACTGTTGACAACATAGGGACAACCTTGATGTCACAGGGACATCGGTGTCTTCACAAGGCCAGGGGTGACATCACAGAGACACCAGTGACATCATTGGGGACGTTGCTGAAATCACAGGGTAGAGTGATGACATCACAGAGAAAGCAGGGACATCACTGGGGACCAGTGACAGCAGAGTGACAATAGAAGGACAGCAGTGATGTCACAGGGACATCAGTGCCATCACAGGGACATTGGTCACATCACAAGGACATGGTGGCACTGCTAGGGACAGTGGTGATATCACCAGAACAGCAGTGACATCATTGGAGACCGGTGACATCACAGAGGACTGCCTACAGCAATGGGAAAGCCGTGATGTCACTGGGACATTGGTGACATCACAGAGGGTGAAGGTGACAACACAGAGACACAAGTGATATCATTGGGGACATTGGTGACATCACAGGGGACAGTGGCGACATCACAGAGGATCCTGTGAAATCATAGGCGATTGTTGCCAACAAAGGGAAAGCCGTGATGTCACGGGGACATCAGGGACATCACAGGGACATCGGTGACATCACAGGGACATGGGGCTACCACTGGGACAGTGGTGACATCACAAAGACAGCAATGGCGTCATTGGGGACCAGAAATAACACTGGGGACTGGTGACAACAAAGGGAAAGCCGTGATGTCACAGGGACATCAGTGACATCACAGGGGACCTGGATAACAACACAGAGACACCAGTGATATCATGGGGGACATTGGTGACACCACAGGGGACAGTGGTGACATTACAGGGACAGTAGTGACATCATTGTAGACCAGTGACATCACAGAAGACTGGTGAAAACAAAGGGGCAACTGTGATCTCCCAAGGACATCAGTGACATCACTGGGGAAATCAGTGACTTCACAAGGACAGGGGTGACATTGCAGAGACACCAGTGACATCATTGGTGACACTGGTGACATCAAAGGGACAGTAATGTCATCACTGGGGACCAGTGACAGCACAGGGAACTGAGGACCACAAAGGGACAGCCGTGATGTCACAGGGCTATCGATGCCATCACAGGGGACAGGAGTGATCACACAGATGGTAGAAGTGACATCACAAGGACATCGGTGACATCACTGGGGACCAGTGACATCACAGGGGACCAGTGACGTCACAGGGGCGTTGTGACAACAAAGGGACAGCCATGATATAACGTGGACATCAGTGACATCACTGGGGACATCGGTGACTTCACAAGGACAAGGGTGACATCACAGTGACATCGGTGACATCATTGAGGACCAATGGTATTACAGGGGACTGGTGACAACAAAGGGACAGCCGTGATGTCACAGGGATATCGCTGACATGACAGAGGTCTGGTGAAAACACAGAGACACCAGTGACTTCACGAGGACATGGTGCCACCACTGGGGATAGTGGTGACATCACAGAGATAGCAGTGACAACATTCGGGACCAGTGACCTCCCAGGGGACTGCTGACAAGAAAGGGACAGCTGCGATGTCACAGCGACATCTGTGACATGGCAGGGGACATAGGTGACATCACAAGGCCAGGTGTGACATCCCAGAGACACCAGTGACATTATCGGTGACACTGGTAACATCACGGGATAGCGATGACATCACAGGGACATTGGTGACATCATTGGGGACCAGTGACATCACAGGGGACTGTTGACCACAAAGGGACAGCCCTGATGTCACAGGGATATCACTGACATTTCTGTCATGACAGGGACATGGTGCCACGGTTTGGCACAGTGGTTACATCAGAGAGACAGCAGGACATCAGTGGGACTATTGGTGACATCACAGGGGACATAGATGACTTCACATGGCCAGGGGTGACATCACAGACACCAGTGATATTATCAGTGTCACTGGTGACATCACAGGGACATGGGTGACATCACTGGGGTCATCGGTGACTTCACAAAGGCAGAGGAGACATCACAGAGAAACAGTGACATCATCGGGGATGTGGATAACATCACTGGGGACCAGTGATATCACAGGGGACAGGTAACAACAAATGACAGCTGTGATGTCACAGAGAAACTGCTGACATCACAGGGTACATCGGTGGCCTCACAAATACAGCAGTGACATCACAGAAACACCAGTGACATCAGCAGGGCCATTGGTGACATCACAGGGGACAGTGGTGAACTCACAGGGACATTGGTGACATCATATGGGACTGTTGACAACATAGGGACAACCTTGATGTCACAGGGACATCGGTGTCTTCACAAGGCCAGGGGTGACATCACAGAGACACCAGTGACATCATTGGGGATGTTGCTGAAATCACAGGGTAGAGTGATGACATCACAGAGAAAGCAGGGACATCACTGGGGACCAGTGACAGCAGAGTGACAATAGAAGGACAGCAGTGATGTCACAGGGACATTGGTCACATCACAAGGACATGGTGGCACTGCTAGAGACAGTGGTGATATCACCAGAACAGCAGTGACATCATTGGAGACCGGTGACATCACAGGGGACTGCCTACAGCAATGGGAAAGCCGTGATGTCACTGGGACATTGGTGACATCACAGAGGGTGAAGGTGACAACACAGAGACACCAGTGATATCACTGGGGACATTGGTGACATCACAGGGGACAGTGGTGACATCACAGAGGAACCTGTGAAATCATAGGCGATTGTTGCCAACAAAGGGAAAGCCGTGATGTCACAGGGACATCAGGGACATCACAGGGACATCGGTGACATCACAGGGACATGGGGCTACCACTGGGACAGTGGTGACATCACAAAGACAGCAATGGCGTCATTGGGGACCAGAAATAACACTGGGGACTGGTGACAACAAAGGGAAAGCCGTGATGTCACAGGGACATCAGTGACATCACAGGGGACCTGGATAACAACACAGAGACACCAGTGATATCATGGGGGACATTGGTGACATCACAGGGGACAGTGGTGACATTACAGGGACAGTAGTGACATCATTGTAGACCAGTGACATCACAGAAGATTGGTGAAAACAAAGGGGCAACTGTGATCTCCCAAGGACATCAGTGACATCACTGGGGAAATCGGTGACTTCACAAGGACAGGGGTGACATTGCAGAGACATCAAAGGGACAGCAATGTCATCACTGGGAACCAGTGACAGCACAGGGAACTGAGGACCACAAAGGGACAGCCGTGATGTCACAGGGCTATCGATGCCATCACAGGGGACAGGAGTGACCACACAGATGGTAGAAGTGACATCACAAGGACATCGGTGACATCACTGGGGACCAGTGACATCACAGGGGACTGGTGAAAACAAAGGGACAACCATGATAAAACGTGGACATCGGTGACATCCCTAGAGACATCGGTGACTTCACAAGGACATCCATGACATCATTTGGGACTAGTGACATCACAGGGGAATGGTGACAACAAAGGGATAGCCATGATATCACAGTGACATCAGTGACATCATCAGGGACATTGATGACATCACAGGGGACAGTGCTGTCATCACAGGGACAGCGGTGACATCATTTTCAACCAATAACACCACAAGGGTCTGGTGACATCACAGGGACATGGGTGACATCACGGAGACATGGTGCCACCACTGGGGACAGTTGTGACATCACCTAGAAACTAGTGACATCACTAGGGACATTAGTGACATCACAGGGAAAGCAGTGACATCACTGGAGACCAGTGACGTCACAGGGGTGTTGTGACAACAAAGGGACAGCCATGATATAACGTGGACATCAGTGACATCACTGGGGACATCGGTGACTTCACAAGGACAAGGGTGACATCACAGTGACATCGGTGACATCATTGAGGACCAATGGCATTACAGGGGACTGGTGACAACAATGTGACAGCTGTTATGTCACAGGGATATCGCTGACATGACAGAGGTCTGGTGAAAACACAGAGACACCAGTGACATCACAGGAACATGGTGGCACTGCTGGGGACAGTGGTGACATCACAGGGACTGCAGTGACATCATTGGGGGCCAGTGACATCACAGAGGACTGGTGACAACAATGGGGCAGCCGTGATGTCACATGGACATCAGTGACATCAGAGGGCACAGCAGCGACATCACAAAGACAGGGGTGACATCACAGTGGACAGTGGTAACATCATTGTGGACACAGGGACCACCCCTGGGACACCACTGACATCACAGTGGAGACACACATGAGGACAGGAGTGACATCACAGGGACATCGTTGACATCACAGGGTCATTGTTGACATTACAGAGACAGAGGTGACATCATTGAGGACCAGTGTCATCTTGGGGACATAGGTGCCTCCCACAGGACATGGGTGACACCCTGGGGACAGTGGTGACATCACAGGGCACAGTGGTAACACCCGTGGGGACAGCAGTGACATCACATGGATCACAGTTATGTCACAGGGACATTGAGGACATCATTAGAGACCAGTGACATCACAGGGATCTGGTGACATCACAGAGACATCGCTGACATCACAAGCGTATGGTACCATCTGGGGAGAGTTGTGACATCACAGGGACAGCAGTGACATCATTGGGGACCAGTGACATGGTTGAGGAGAGCGGTGACATCACATTGTGGACACAGGGAGCACACCTGGGGAAAGCAGTGACATCACAGGGGACAGTGGTGAGAACCGTGGGGACAGCAGTGACATCACTGGAGACCAGTGACATCACAGGGGACTGGTGAAAACAAAGGGACAGCTGTGATGTCACAGGGACATTGGTGACATCACAGGGGATTTCAGTGACTTCACAAGGACAAGAGTGGGATCACAGGGAAATGGGTGAGATCACTGGGGACCAGTGACATCAGAGGGAACTGTTGACAACAAAGGGACAGCTGTGATGTCACAAGGACATCAGTGACATCACAGGGACATGACAGGGACATGGTGTCACATCTTGGCACAGTGGTGACATCACAGAGACAGCAGTGATGGGGACAATGTTGACATCACAGGGACAGTGATGTCACCACAGAGACACCAGTGACATTATCGGTGTCAGTGGTGACATCACAGGGGATAGTGGTGACATCTCAGAGACATTGGTGACATCAGTGGGGTCATTGGTAACTTCACAAAGACAGGGGTGACATCACAGAGACACCAGTGACATCACCGGGTACATGGGTGACATCACTGGGGGCCAGTGACATCACATGGGACTGTTGACAACAAAGGAACAGCCATGATGTCACGGGGACATCAGTGACATCACAGGGAACTTCAGTGACTTCACAAGGACAGGGATGACATCAAAGTGACACCAGTGACATCATCTGGGACATCGCCAGTGACATCACAGGGACATCAGTGACATCACTGGGGACATTTGTGACTTCACAAGGAAAAGGGTGACTTTACTTAGAGAGCAGTGACATCATTGGGTACATTGGTGACATCACAGTGGACTGACATCACAGATACAGAAATGACATCACTGGGGACTAGTGTGACATCAGAGTGGGACATCAGAGTGGGACATCACTGGGACATCAGAGTGACAACAGAGGGACAGCAGTGATGTCACAGGGACATCGGTGCCATCACAGGGACATTGGTCACATCACAGGGACATGGTGGCACTGCTGGGGACAGTGGTGATATCCCTGGGATAGTAGTGACATCATTGTTGACCAGTGACATCACAGGGGACTGTTTACAGCAATGGGAAAGCTGTGATGTCACAGGGACATTCATGACATCACAGGGGGTGGAGGTGACAACATGGAGACACCAGTGATATCATTGGGGACATTGGGGACATCACAGGGGACAGTGGTGACATCACAGAATAACCTGTGAAGTAATAGGCGAGTGTTGTCAACAAATGGAAAGATGTGATGTCACAGGGACATCAGGGACATCATAGGGACATAGGTGACATCACGAGGACATGGTGCTACCATTGAGGACAGTGGTGACATCACAGAGACAGCAATGATATCATTGGGGACCAGAAATATCACTGGGGATTGGTGACAACAAAGGGAAAGCCGTGATGTCACAGGGACATCAATGACATCACAGGGGACCTGGATAACAACACAGAGACACCAGTGATATCACAGGTGACATTGGTGACATCACAGGGGACAGTGGTGACATCACAGGGACATGGGTGACATCATTGTGGACCAGTGATATCAAAGAAGACTGGTGAAAACAAAGGGGCAGCCGTGATCTCCCAAGGACATCAGTGACATCACTGGGGACATCGGTGACTTCACAAGGACAGAGGTGACATCAAAGAGACACCAGTGACATCACAGGGGACAGTGGTGTATTCATAGGGACAATGGTGACATCATTGAGGACCAGTGACATCACAGGGGTCTGGTGACATCACAGAGACATTGGTGACATCATGGGGACATGGTGCCACCGCTGGGGACAGTTGTGACATCACAGCGATAGTAGTGACATCACTGGGGACCAGTGATATCACAGGGGAATTGTGACAACAAAGGGACAGCCGTGATATAAAGTGGACATTGGTGACATCATTGGGGACATTAGTGACTTTACAAGGACGAGAATGACACCACAGGGCATCGGTGAAATCATTGAGGACCAATGACATTACAGGGCACTGGTGACAATAAAGGGAAAGCCGTGATGTTACAGGGACATTGGTGACATCAGAGGGGACAGTGGTGACATCACCAGGACAGGGATGACATCACAGAGACACCAGTGACATCACAATGGACAGCGGTGACATCACGGGGAAAGCAGTGACATCATTGGGGACACAGGAACCACCCCTGGGACACCACTGACATCACAGGGGACAGTGGTGACACCTATGAGGACAGCAGTGACATCATTGGAGACCAGTGACATCACAGGGATATCGGTGACATCTCAGGGACAGTGGTGACATCATTGGGGACATCTCAGGGCAAAGATGCCTCCCACAGGACATGGATGGTACCCTGGGGACAGCAGTGACATCACAGGGGACAGTGGTAACACCCGTGGGGACAGCAGTGACATCAATAAACACACGTGACATCACAGGGACAACAGTTATGTCACAGGGACTTTGGTGACATCATTGGAGACCAGTGACATCACAGGGGTCTGGTGGCATCACAGGGACAGGGGTTCCACCCTGGGGATAGTGGTGACATCACAGGGACAACAGTGAGATCATAGGGGTCTGGTGACATCACAGAGACATGGTGCCACTGCTGGTGTCAGTGGTGACATCACAGGGACTTCAGTGACATCACTGGGGAACAGTGACATCGCTGGGGAGAGTGGTAACATCACATGGGACAGCCATAAAATCACTGGGGACACAGAGACTGTAGACCAGTGACATCACAGGTTTCTGGTGACATCACAGGGACATTGCTGACATCACAGGGACAGCAGTGACATCACAGGCACAGTGGTGACATCATTGGGCACACCAGTGACATCACTGGGACAGTGGTCCATGACTGCTGCAGCCACTACTGTCAGACAGCTGGGCCATCCCTTGCTGACTCCATCCCACTGTTTGCAGTCGAGCATGGCCCTCCTGGATGGCCCAAGACCCCCAAAGCCATTCCTTGACGTTCATGGCACAACAACCAAAGGGGCTTTGTCCCGTCAGGCAAAGCCAACGCCGGAGCCCTCCTGAGCTCCCGCTTCAGGCCTTTGAAGGCCTCGTCTGTCTCAGGGCTCCACATGATGTTCTTTTGGGTTCTTTTCAGCAGGTCCTAGAAAGGCTTTACAACTCTATACTGATAGAGCCATAAACTACACCAACCTGTCATTCCTAGAAAGGCTTGGAGATCTCTCCCTGTTTCTGGGCTTGGTGTCTGGCAGATGCTTCCTTTCTTGCTGTTCCCAGGGAACATTGCCCACCGGAGACTTCATACCCCAGGTACACCACTTTCTCTTGCACCAGCCGTGCTTTCTGTTGGGAAACTCGGGAACTGTTTAAACCCAAGGAGTTTAACAGAGAGATTGTCCACTGCACACTCACTTCTTCTGTTCCGCTCGCTATTAACAAGTCATCTCCATATTGTAGAAGAATGCCATCCGCCGGTGGCTGCTGCCATTGTTCCAGCTCTTGGACTGGCTGGTCACTGAACAAAGTGGGACTATTTTTAAATTTCTGTGGGAAGACTGTCCAACTTCATTGCATCTTTCTCCCACTGTGGACAGATTCCCACTCCAAAGCAAAAATCTTTTGACTTTCCTGAGTTAGGGGTAGACAGAAAAAGGTATCTTTTAAATCTAACACTGTGATTCAAATCAAGTTACCTCTCAATTTTGTTAGAAGTGTATAGGGATTTGCTACCATGGCATATAAAGTTTTAGTTATCTCCTTTATTTCCCTTAAATCTTGAACTAGTCTGTAAGTTCCACTTGGTTTCTTAACTGGGAGAATTGGGGTGTTAAAGTCTGATTCACACTCTATTAGAAGTCCCAACTTCAAAAAGTTTTCACTTACTCGTTCAATTCCTTTTCCGCCTCCTAACCTCAATGGATATTGTTTCCTGACTACTGGCTTTGCTCCTGGTAATAATTCTATCTGAATAGGAGTTACCTTTTTTGATTTACTGAGTTCATCTGTAGCCCATACCAAGGAATAGACTCCACCTAAAATTTGACTGATATTTGGATTGTTTTGCTCTGGCTTTATGCAGCTCAGGACCAAACTGAGGGCTGCTATTAGTTGTTTACGTGAAATTCACGTTCACCTTTTACAAACTTAATCCCAGCTCCCAGGTTTTCCAACCAATCTCTACCCAACAGAGGCTTTAGGGAATTATGCAGATATAAAAATTGATAAATTCCCATTTTTCCCAACTTTGTATTGGAGGGTTTCAGAAAGAAAGCTTTTTCTGATTGACCTGTTACTCCCACGACTTGAACAAATTTATCACTTTTAGGCACTAGTTCTTGGTTTAGAACGGAAAACATGGCTCCAGTGTCTATCAGAAAGTCTCATTCTTTTTCACCTTCCCCTTGTTGCATTTTAACCAGGTCTGCAAGGGAATGACTCACCGGTCCCCCTCATTCCCTGGTCTGATGAGCGATGAGAGTTCCTCCTGGGTTCCCATTTGCCAATGTAGGGCAATCCCGTTTCCAGTGTCCCTCCTGCATGCAATGGGCACATGGATTTTTTCCCACTCTTGCTTGTTGAAAAGGTGAGCCCCCTCTCCCTCACATTACCTGCCCTCTGCCACCACCCCTAATATTGAATTCTAAATTAAACCAGCAACCACAACCTTTGTAAGTTTTCTATCTTTTCTCCCTGTTGTTGTGCACTTTCCAGGTTTCATTCACTAACACCTTGTAACGGGGTGAATTTGAAAGGATGCCGAGATTGAAAACCAAGACACTGCTGAGAGCTCAACTATAAACCCAATATTTATTACAGAAGGTGGACAAGTAAATGGGAACCCGAGAGACAGGAAATGAGAGGACTGAACTGAGCCCTCAGGGAAACCCCCACTCACTCAGGTGTGTTTTACGAGATTGTCTTTACCGACCCCAGGAGAACCAGAATTCCCCCCAGCAGAGGCTGCATCCTCGGAGGGTCAGCAGGCTCACAAAGATAGCGGCATCTCCACAAAAGGCAACGTTGTCCTTCCTGTGAAGCTTAAGTGCCCCAAGCACGAGCCACCTGCATTTTTATCCAATGAGCCGGGGAGGTCTCCCTGGGCCGGTGTGGCAGCACCGCCCAGCCAGAGGCCCTCGGTCCCTCCCCCGTTCTGTGAGTGCCCCCCTTCAGCCATGCGGGAGAACGTGGGGATTCCCCTCGCACTTGCGCTGCTTCACTCAAGGGCTCTGATCTATTTGGGTCTGGGGGCTTTACTTCATCCTCTCCTCTTCAGTTTCTCCTTCAAATGTCCCCGACAGACAACCAGCCAATCACAGAACACCAATTCAAACAGTTCATACAAGAAACTCTCTCTCCAAGGACAAAGCTCCAGTTTATCAGTGAACTTGGCAGGCAAAGAACAAAACTTTTGCAGGTGGCTGGGCCAAACACAGACCAAAAAATATCAACAATAACCTGCCCTGACTTCTGTGTTGAAGATACTTCTTCAGCCCTTCTCTGGAGCTGCAGGGGCAGTGCCTGTGTGCAGAGCTGGAGGGAAGAGACCCCCAGCACAGCAGCACAGCTAGGGACAAGGGCACTTCTTCTTTCCACATCTCAGCTCTGGGAAAGGCTGGGGAAGGTTGGGAAAGGTGTTAACAGGGTGGTTTTGCCTGAGGTGTTTAACATGGGAGCGGGTCTATCTTCACAATTCCCAAGAGAAGAGATGGCAGAAAGCTGCCCTGCAGGTTGTATTTGAAGGAATAGGAAAAGAGGCCGAGGGTAAGGGGTTTCTTTCCTGGACGGCAGGGCTGTCGTTCGCTTGCAGGAGCCCCGTGCTGGAATTGTCAGTCCGACTGCCAAATTGGAATCTGGACAAAGATTCCTACCAGACAAAAGGTGGCAGGACACAAAGCTCTTTCTGCCCGTGGAGTGCCCAGGGTGTCCCACCAACTGCACCTGAAACCCAAAGGTTACAGGCTTTCTTTCCTGGGGGAAAGGCCATGACTTCCCAAAGAGTCCCATGGCAGATGGGTGGGGTTGCACTGTGGGGGTGTGGGGCGTTGGTTCTTTGGTTTCCAGGGGCTATTCCAGAATGGAGAGGATGGGTCGGGACATCCTAAAGGGGCACATGGGTGGGGCTGCATTCTGACCTGGTGGGGTGTTGGTTCTTTGGTTGCCAAGGGCTATTCCGGAATGGAGAGGGTAGGCTGTGACATCACAAAAGGGCCTCA
Organism: Myiozetetes cayanensis; assembly: GCF_022539395.1. Lineage (NCBI taxonomy): Eukaryota > Metazoa > Chordata > Aves > Passeriformes > Tyrannidae > Myiozetetes > Myiozetetes cayanensis. Next base: position 57,885 of record NW_026087386.1, read on the forward strand.
AGCACAGGGGTTGGTTTAGTGGGTTGACCCTGACTGGATTTCAAGCACCCACTAAAATCTGCTACCTCCCCCTCCCTCTGCAACTCCACAGAGGAGAGAAAAAAACCAGTTAAGGATTCCTGAGTAGAGATAAGGGTGGGGAGAAAGTCACTTCCTAATGGGTAAAACAGACTCAAAGTAAGGATAGTACTTAAATTTATTACTAACAGGATAAAAACCAAGAGTGAGAAATAGAACAGTCTGAGAAACACCTTCCCCCACCCCTCCTTCCACCTTCTCCCTCCTCACCCCAGCGGTGCAGGGGGACTGCAATGGGGGTTACAGTCAGTTGTTGTTTCTGTCACTTCTCAGGGAGAGGAGCTGGATCCTTCCCTGCTCCCATAGGGGCCCTCCCATGGGAGACAGTCCTGGATGGACCTCTGCAGTGAGTCCATCCCTCGGGCAGCAGCTCTTCCCACCCTGCTGTCCCGTGGGTCCCTCCTCCATGGGGTCAGTCCTTCAGGGATGAGCAGAGGGGTCATGAGTCCTGCCTGGGAAAAACCTGCTCCAGCCTGGGCTTCCCTCTGCACGGGGTGCAGGTCCCTGCCAGGACCTGCTCCATCCTGGGCCTGCCCTGGGGTCACAGCCTCCTTCCTGCATCCCTGCTCCAGCGTGGAGCCTCCAGGGGCTGCAGGGGATCTCTGACCCGATGCTCCCCAGGGGCTGCAGGGCCTCAGCTCTGGTGCCTGGAGTACCTCCTGCCCCTCCTTCTCCACCACCCTTGGGGTCTGCATTGCTGTTCCCACATTCCCACTCCGCTCTTCCCTGGCTGCAATTCCTTCTGTCCCTAAATCTGTTATCCCAGAGCTGTTCCTGTTGCTCCTGATGGGCTCGGCCTTGGCCAGCGGCAGCAAGTCCATCCTGGAGCAGCTGGCATTGGCTCCACGGGGCAGGGGAAGCTTCTGGCAGCTCCCAGCAGAAGCCACCTCTGGAGCCCCCCCCGCTACCAAAACCCAGCCACAGAAACCCCTGACACCCAGTGACTTCCACTTGCCCCAGGATGGTCCCAGTTCCCATCAGTGTGATCCCAGTCACTCCCAGTTCATGCCAGTTGCCTCCAGCATGCACCCTGTCACTCCCAGTTACTCCCAATTGCTTCCAGCACAATCCCAGTTGCTCCAGGTATGTTCCCAGTTGGCTTCCAGCATGGTCCAATTGGTTCCCAGTTCCCCCCTGCATAGTTCTAGTCACTCCCAGTTTGATCCTGGTCCCTTACAGACACTCCCACTATGATCCAAGTATAGCACTGGTCACTCCCACTATGATCCCAGTCACTCACAGTCAATCCCAATTGGATCCCAGTTGCCCCCAAGGTGGTCCCAGTTGCTCCCAGCCCCACCCAGGATGGTTCCTTTCCCTCTCAGGGACTCCCAGTCTGAGTCCAGGATGGTCCCAGGCACTTTCAGGCGCTGCCTGGATGATGCCATTTGCCCCCTGTGTGGTTCCAGTTGATCCCAGTATGATCCCAGTATGAGTCCAGTCACCTCCAGTATCATCCCACTAACTTCCAGACACTTCCAGTAAAAATCCAGTGTGATCCCACTCATCCCCAGTATGATTGCAGTCCCTCCCACACACTCCCAGTATTATTGCAGTCACTCCCTGTAAGACCCCAGCAGGACCCCAGGAGGGGCCCAGCTACTCCCACTACGATCCCAGTTGCCCCCAGCAGGCTTCCAGTTGCTCCCCTTCAGCCCTACTGTGGTTCCAGTCACTCCCAGAATGATCCCAGTCACCCCCAGCCACTCCTAGTATAGCCCAGTTGCGTCCAGCATACTCCCAGTCGGTCCCAGTATGATCCCAGTCTCTCTTAGTAGGATCCAACTTACCCCCTTCATGATCCTAGTTGTTCCCAGTCAACCCACTGTAGTTACAGTCCCTCCCAGTATGACTCCAGTATGATCCCAGTGACACCTCTATGGTGGCAGTCACAGCCAGGATGAACCCAGACATTCCCTGTCACTCCCAGTATAAAGCCATTTGCCCCCAGCAGGGTCCCACTTGCTCCCACTCACCCACTACAGTTCCAGTCCCGCCCAGTAGGATCCCTGTCACATCCAGTCTCTCCCAGTCGACCTCAGCCTTCTCCCAGTCAGTCCCCGTATGATCCCAGTCACTTCTGGTCTCTCCCAGTATATCCCAGTTGCCCCCAGTGTGGTCCCACTCACTCCCAGTTGCTCCCAGTAGCTTCCAGCATGATCCCAGTTGCTCACAACCACTCCCAGTCACCCCCAGTAGCTTCCAGCATGATCCCAGTTGCTCACAACCACTCCCAGTCACCCCCAGTGTCATCCCAGTCGCTCCCAGTATGATCCCAGTCACCTACAGTATATCCCAGTTGTGCCAACATGGTCCCAACTGCCCTCAGAATGCTTCCAGTCACTCCTAGTATGACCCCATGTACCAGGTTTGCTAGGATACATGTCTGGAATAAAGAGAAGTACAACAGTCATTCAAACACTACAAAAAATCTTTTTTTGCCATAAGAGTAAAAAGAAAAAACTACTAGCAAAGAGAATCAAAAACTGAAAAAGAATACAAAAACACTACTTTATCAGTTGGCATGCATACAATACTATGAACAGCTTCTGTTACAGCATTAGCTAGTAAAAAGGGAATTAAAGGGATACAAAAAAAAAGGATATAAAATGTTTGCTTCCTTGGTTGCTTCCTATCAATAAACTGTGCTCACCTGCACAGACAGGCCAGGCCTACCAGGCTCTGCAGGGCTGGTCGGTGCCGTAGCTAGCGGGTGTCCCCGCGGAACAGCACAGTGTGGATGGAAGGATGAGCATCGCTCCACCCAGCAGTGCTGACACCCCATTCCATCAGCTCTACATTACACTACGTAGGGCCAGGACGCAGCAGAAGGTGGTGCTTGAGTGGCAGCCAAACAGCGCCCGTTCATCACCTCATGGCAACAGTCTGGGCGTGCCCCACTGTAGGGCAAGGGGCCAACGACCCCTGCCCACATCATCTTCCTCTCCATCACCTTCCTCAGCCCTCTGGACGACCTGTACCATTGTGTTTCAAGGGGATTTGTATCTCTCTTGCAGAGTGGAGCCAAGGCAAGGAGGAGCTCAGCTCTGATAATGGGGGACATCCAGTTAACTTTGCTAAAGGCACAATGGGCCTTGCAGTGAACTTGTGCAATAAAGTCACCTTGTACAATATTCTGGCTGGTTTCACATGCAAATATAATCACGTTCTAAACCCTGTATGCTCCACTGATCATCTAAATCAAAAGTACCACCTTACACCATGGCAACCATTCTGCATTCTCATTGTTACAGTCAGTTACCATGGCAACCATTGTGCTGTCTTATTGTTACCTTGGTTACCATGGCAACCATTCTGAAATCTCATTGTTACGGTTAGTTACCATGGCAAGCATTATACATGTTCATCTCCAGGGTGGGTTACCATGGTAACCATGATGCATTCCCATTGTTACATCGGTTACCACGGAAACCATCTGTAGCAAACAGATAATTTACAAATGCCAAAGATTATGTTTCTCTATTGTTTCTCCCCATCAAAATCTTCCTATCAAACATTCTCTGTCAGACAGAGAAAAAAAAGGGCAGAAAACTGGTACTCGCCCACACACACACCAGCTCAGGGGAAAGGTAGCATGGTAGAAGTAATCATAACTATTTTATAAGTTCTTTTATTTTTTCCTTTGTCTCTGCATCTCTTAGCAATTAATAAAATCAGGATTTTGGTATCAACACATAACTTGTCTGTGTCTTACTTTTGCTCAAGGGAATATTCGAGTCTGAAGTTCTTTCTGCAATATTTAAGCAGATTGTAACAGGAGACCACGGAAAATTGGGAGAAACAGAGGGAAGGGTGGAAAAGGGGGGTGGTCTGGTGGGTCTGATGGTCCCATGGGGGTCTTTGGGCACAGAAGAGTTGGGAAAAGGGGTGGCCCCCTTGAGTTCCCAACTTACTGTGTGGTGTGGGGGTTGCTGGATCCAATCTCAGCCTTGGGTTATGCCAACACTTTCAGTTCAAAGAAATTACAGATGTAGGACTGAACCACTTTTGTCCCCCAAGTTTTAATGATGGCAAATCAGATCTATTGATAGAAATGAATTATTTAGGGTTACAAACAATCAGACAAAACACCTTCATCAGAATTTTTTACCACATAATAGAAATACTAAAACTACCATTAGTACAGGGTAAGATAGGACAGCGCTCTACCCTAAAGCAATTGTTGAAGCAATTCTACTCAAGCTGGCACCAAAGCAAGAATTATGAATTAGACATGGATGGAACTCGCCCAGATCAATGCTCCTGGGGAGATCTCTGCTCTCAACCTCCAGTAGTGAATTTGGGGGGTCCCCAGCCATAGCAGGAATCTCCACACACCCCCCAAGAAGGGTTCTGTTAGCAGAACCTGCCCCTGGGAAAGGGGACTGGCTCTTTCTGGTAGAAAGCGATGGACTGACAGTCACTGGCCTCACCATCAGGGGGGTCATTCAGGGTGGGAGCAGCGGCCAAAGCTCTTCCCGCATTCAGGGCACTCATAGGGTGGGTCCGTTGGTGTTTGGTCAAGGCAGAGCTGTGAGTGAAGCTCATCCCACACTCCCACACTTTTAGGGCCTCTCCCTCGGTGTGGATGCACTGGTGGGTGACAGGGGTGGAGTTCTGGTTGAAGCCCTTCCCGCAGTCGGTGCAGCGGAAGGGCCTCTCCCCTGTGTGTGTCTGCTCATGCAGGAGGAGATGTGAGCTGGTCCTAAACCTCTTCCCACATTCCAAGCCCTTGTAGGGCCGTTCCCCAGTGTGGATGCGCTGATGGGTGCGGAGGTTGGAGCTGTCACTGAAGCTCTTCCCACATTTCTCACACTTGTAGGGCCGTTCCCCAGTGTGGATGAGCTGGTGTCGGATCAGGTGGGAGCTCTGCATGAAGCTCTTCCCACATTCCCTACACGTGTAGGGTCGTTCACCAGTGTGGATGTGCTGGTGTTGGATCAGGTGGGAGCTCTGCCTGAAGCTCTTCCTACATTCCCTACACATGTATGGCCGTTCCCCAGTGTGGATGAGCTGGTGGGCGTGGAGGTTGGAGCTGCTCCTGAAGCTCTTCCCACATTCCCTACACATGTAGGGCCGTGCCCCAGTGTGGATGTGCTGGTGAGTGATGAGCTTGGAGCTCTCCCTGAAGCTCTTCCCACATTCCAAGCACCTGAAGGGCTTCTCCCTGCTGGGAGGCTGCTCAACAGATGCACCACAAGACAGGGCCAAAGGGGCACTGACTTCCTCCTCACCTTCCTGGGGGGCCCGAGGCATCTTCCTTGCAGCCTCCTCCTCCATCCGCCCAAGCTTTGGGAAGGACAAATCCTGCTGGGGGGAAACGGGCTGAGTGCGTTGGCTTGGGGTTTCCTCCTGCCCAAGTCCATCCCTAGGACTCACCGGCCATCCTGGGACCTAAAAACCTCCAAAACACCAAGATTTAGCCCGGAAAAACATAAAACACTGAGATTTGAGGAAAAAAAAACCTCAAAAACTCCCCCTAAATCTACAAAAATCATGATTCAGCCAGAAAATACTTCAAACTATGAAGATTCAGCTCAGAAAAATCTTCTCAGAAGTTCCCCTTCTCTGCTCTCTTCACTCTAGGAGTCTGGGGATCTCCCCTCTCTGGGCTGCTGGGGTCCTACCTAGGGATGTTGGGGGTTTTGGAGGTCCTAGGGGTCCCTTCTCCCCTGGTTCTCTGCTTCAGGGTGCCGGGTTCCCAGACATTCCCCCGCTCCAGGTTCTCCACTTTGTGTTCACAGGGATCCCAAGCGTGTCCCCTGTCCAGGCTCCCCCTTCTCTGGGCCCCCTCGTTTCAGGGTCCTCGGGGATCCTGGACCTCCCCCTTCTCCGTGCTCCCCTCCAGCCTGCCGGGGGTCCCCAGCTCCAGTATCCCTCTGGTCTCCCACTCCGCTGTTCCTACCCCCCACCCCTGGCTCTCCCGAGCCCATAAAAACCTCCAAACCACCAAGATTCAGCCCAAAACTCCCAGGAGTTCCCCCTCTCTGTTTTCTCCTCTCTGGGCTGCTGAGGGTCCTGCATTTATTGGGGGTTCCCCCTTCCTTGGTGCTCGTCCTCTCCCGGTAGAAGGGAGTCCCAGGAATCCAGGGTCCCTCTATGGGCTCCCCTTGCGGTGCTCTGGGCTCCCCTTCTCCAGGCTGACAGGGGTCCAGTGGGTCCTGGGGTTTCCTCTATAGAGTCATCTTTAGGGATGCCGGGGATTTTGGGGATCTCTGTGCTTCCTTCTCCCCTGACTTTCTCCTTCGGAGTGCTGGTCGGTCCCAGGGGTCCCCGCTCTCTCCAGGCTATTCAGGGTACCGGCTCCTCCCTCCCCCCCACTGCTGCTCCCCTCCTCTCCAGACTCAAGGGTTCCCCTCCGCGACCCCCGTTTAAGGGGCCCAGCGTTCCCTCTGTGCTCCCCACACTCCCGGTTTGCGGGGTCCCCAGCTCCGGGATCGACCCTCTCCGCCCTCCCCACTCCGCGGCTACCGGGGTTCCCCCGGCTCCTACGGGGACCCCAAAACCAGTCTCGCCCCCGCCCCGCCATTACCGAGCGACCCCACGTGCTGCTTCCTCCTCTTCTTTGTCCTTCAGTCCGGCTCCTGCCTTGGCTGTCCCGGCGCTTTTTCGTGTTTCCGCCTCGGGATCCGCCCCTGCAGCCCTTCCCCTCGGCCCAGCCCCAGCGCCCTTTGAGCCCCCCTTCCCTCCCCTGCCCAAATTGCCGTCCCGGGGCGCTGGGTGCGAGGGGGGCCCGGTGGGCTCGAGGTGGGGAGCGCTGGGGCTGCGGCTCTGCCCGCACACGGAGGAGCTGCCCCGCAGCCGGGGGCTCTGGCACCACCAGTGCCCAGAAAGGTCTCCCCACATGAGGGATTTGGGGGGTCTGGGTGGGGTCAGAGCAGCCTGGGGAGTCCTTATGGGACTCGGGGGCGGTTTATGGGGGTCCCGGCACCTTTTGGGGAGCGCTGGGTGCCGAGTTGGGGTGCAGGTGTTCCACCAAAGCCCCCCTGAACAGGGTTACACGGGTGGGGAGGACACACGGGGCTCCCCATTCCTGATCTATCCTGGAGCCACCACACTGGAGGCACCTGGGATTATACTGGGAGCAACCAGGACCACACTGGGACTGACAGGGAGCATAACTGGTGTGACTGGGAGCATGCTGAGGTCGACTGGGATATACTGGGAGAGACTGGCAGTGACAGGGATCTTACTGGGAGAGACTGGAACTAGAGTGGGGTGACTGGGAGCAACTAGGCCCATGCAGGGGGTAACTTAGATCCTCCCAGGATAGAGTGATATTATACTGGAAGTGACTGGGATCATCCTGGGAGTTACTGGAACCAGAGAAGTGGTTAATGGGAGCAACTGGAACCACACTGGGGGCAACTGGGATCATAGTGGGAGCAGCTGGATCCCTGCTGGGCTCATACTGGGATCACACTGGGACTGACAAGGATCATCCTGGGAGTGACTGCAATAACACTGGCAGTGTGTGAGAAGAACTGCAACCATACTGAGGATGAGTGGGACCACACTGGATTTGTACTGGAAGTGTCTGGAAGTTAGTGGGATCATACTGGAGGTGACTGGGCTCATAGTGGGATCATACTGGCAGCAACCGGGACCATGCAGGGGGCAAATGGCATCGTTCAGGCAGTGACTGACAGTGCCTGGGGCCATACTGGACTCAGACTGGGAGTCCCTGTGAGGGAAAGGAACTGTTATAGTCAAATGACCAGATATACATTTTTTCTTTTAAATATATTGTAGAAATTTATTGAAGGCAAATAAGCAAAGCAGCGCGCTGGAAGACCCGGGGAAACTCCTGTTCCACCAACGGTCTTCCCGCCAAAAACGTGCCATGATCTTTTATATGTGCCACTATTCCCTCCCCTTTAGGCGGCGCCTGGATGCCGGGTGGCAGGCCCCAGATGGAGGTGGTCCTCAGATGGCAGCGGCTGCTCTTGGAACGGGGCGAGTGGCTCCTCCCTCGGGCCGGCTCCTCCCTCGGGCAGCTTGCTGCCACGGCTGCTCTGCCGCTCCTGGCTCGGCTGTGACAGGCTGTGCCGGGGGTTGTACTGCTTGGCTATGCCCCTTTATCCATATCTTTATAGGCACATTTAAAGCTTACATTCAGAACTTGTTTAACATAGTAAGATATAGCTTTCCATAGTAACATAACATTGTGGTTTGACATTTGTAATTCAAACTAACCACTAACACTAACATTGCAAAGATAATTTGATTAGCAAATTATTTATCTTTACCTTTATTAACTATTTCAATTCCCCCTTCTTTTATTTATCAGTAATTTGCTTATCAAATTTTATTATAACTTTTCAGACTACATATAAGATAATTCTTATCATTGTAACTGAAAAACTAGGGGGGGGTCCTGCTGACATAGAACTTTAATACCTGGAACTTTATTTGCTTTGTAAACAGTAATCTCATTTTCAGTCTTATTGCGGTGGTATAGGCTATTGGCAAGTTTGTTTTCGCAGAGTTAGTTGTCTCCACAATTGTACCTGTCGTGGTTTTGCCCACCAGCCCATCTCTGGGGCTGAGGATGGTTTTGTCCAGGTGATTTCCGGACAAAAAAACCAATCAAAAAGTTCAGTGACGCCTTTACTAATTACATCTTTAAGAAAACGGAAGAGAAGGTTGTTGCGCAGTTGAAATTAGGAGCAGCAGCCATGTAGAAGGTAGCGGGCCCGAAGAGGGCCAAGGCCCCCTCCTCCCGGCTTGGGCCGGGAGGGCAGGTGCAGCACTGAAGCCTCCCTTCTCTCTTGTGAGAGAGTGAAGAAAAAAAAAGGTTTAAAAGACGAACTGCTTAGATGAGAAACCGCTGCAGAAGAATTCCAGCCATGAGATAACAGGATTTTCAAGGTCAAAGCTGGCAGTGCAGCAGGAGAGAGAAGAAAAGTTCGAAGGGGAGAGCTGCTGTTTTTCTCCCTTTTCGCTCTCCCTCCCTTCAGCAGGGTAAAGACTGAAAAATAAAACCCTGCCACCTGTAGAAGTTTGTTGGGGTGAAGAGACCCCCATGCGGCTCACAGAGGAGCTTGTGGATACACCAGAGATTTGTGACTTTAACAGAGAAAGCCTTATGCTGGAGTAAAAGCTGCTCAGATGAGGCAGAGTCCTGTTAAAGACTTCGTGACCCTCAAAGGGATCGATGCTTATGCTGGAGCGAGACGGCTCAGATAAGCTTGGGATCTCAGTGAGAGATCCATGCTGCTGCTGTTGAAGATTTATGACCCTGACGGGTATTAGAACCTACGCTGGAACACAAAACGGTTCAGGTAGGGATGTTGGGATCCATGTGTGGGATCCGTGCTGCTGGTGCTAGAGAACCTACGCTGGAGCAGAAAATGGCTCAGGTGGGATATTGGGATCCGAGTAAGGGATCCAGACTAGACCCATGCCGAGAAGTCAATCAAGGACTGTTCTCCCATGGGGAGGGACCTCCATAGGGAAACAGGGGTGAACTCTTAAACCATTATCCCCTGTAACCCTGTGGAAGAAGATCCATAGTAAGCAAGTGTCCCCTTGCAAGTCTATGGAAGGAGACCCTTCAGGACCTGGGTAACCCTCAGCCTTCAGTTTTAACCCAGGAGGGGGGTAGGCCCAGCCCTGGAGGCCAACACAGAATAAGAGAGAGAAATAAAGAAATTTCAACTGCGACGAAAGTACTGCAGAATTACTGAAGAGAGAGAGAGAGAGAGAGCTGGAATTCCTAGAACAGAGAAAAGGACTGCTTCTCCTCCTTGGACTGATATAAAGGGAGGTGGGGGGAGAAGTATCTTTTGTAAATACATAATACCTTTTACTTAAGTAGAATTATTGTAAATATAATTCTTTAGTTTTAGTTTGTTAATAATAAATACTCATACTTTTTTTAATTCAGTCTCTTTTTGTCTGCATAAACCTTCTCTCAACTGATAGTAATTGTATGTGGGGGTATAAAAGTAAATTGACCCAGGGCAAAACCACGACAGTACCTCTCTGCCTCCTTCGTCTACTCCTTTGCAGGGAGCAACGAGGTATTAGCTCTTCTCAGCAGCAGTGGTATTCTTCAGGAGTTCTGCTTTTATGTTCACTTAGCCTTCTCACTGTGGTTTTAGAATCATGTTATTTATTTAGAATCTCATTTCAGGTTTTACTTTATCAATTAATTATTTTGGGGTTCGCTCCCAAGTAATTTTGGTAGCATGTTGTTTTATAATGTTTTGTCAGTTTTCCTTGTATATTTCCTAGGTTTCAGGTATTAATAATTCTCATTTGTAGAGTAATTTACAAATTTTCACACTAGTTCTTCTTACAACTAAGTGATGATTTCTACAGTCCATACAATGAGTATGACGTAAAGTTGAAGTACAATACCATTTCTTATCATACTGTATGTATTTACAAGTCACTCACCCCACATGCCCGAAGTGGGATGTTTTATGTAAGGTATACCCTGAAGTTTCCTCCAAGGTTCAGGTATTTCAGTTGTTAATTTATATATTTCAGCTTCTCTCGTCTGATAGGGTATCCGTTCATTATTACACCAGGATGCCATATTTACTCTTTAAAGAGTGTCCTCAGGGGTAGTTGGAACCAATGGTAGAAGTCAGTTTTTACTTTCTCCTCGTAAGGATTCATTTACCAGTCTTGTTCTTCTGATTTTCATTTGAAGATCTCCTGGTTTGGATGTTATAATCCACTTTGGGGAAGATAATTCTACCGGTCCTTTAACTCTCGATGCATGAATCCAGCCTTTTTCAGTAGTACGAATTGCTGTATCTGTGGTAAGAAGAACAATAAAGGGCCCTTCCCAATAAGGGGTTAATGAGGATTCCTTCCAGGTCTTTATTAATACCTGATCTCCAGGTTGAATTCTATGTATTGCTATATCTAAAGGAGGTCTCTGAGCTACTAATCCTTTTTTTTTTTTTTTTTTTTAACTCCTGTCTTCTCTTCATTAATTGAATTATATATTCTCTTAGAAAAGTATCCTCTATTTTTGGATGTTTTAGAGGGCTACTAAAATCATATGGCATCCCATATATCATTTCGAATGGTGAGATTCCTGTATCAGTACGCGGTTGGGTCCGAATATGCAATAGAGTTAATGGTAAACATTTTACCCAACTCATTTTAGTTTCCATCATCAATTTAGTTAAGTGTTTTTTAGTTCTCCATTCATCTTTTCAATTTTACCAGAACTTTGCGGATGCCAAGGTGTATGATATTCCCACTTAGTTCCAAAAAGCTCTATTGTTTCTTTAATTATTCTTGAGGTAAAATGTGGTCCCCTATCTGAATCTATGATAGTTACAATACTATATCTCGGAATTATTTCTTCTAATAAGATCTTGATTACTGTTTTGGCCGTACATCGTGTTACAGGAAAAGCTTACTTCTCTCAAATTTTGTACTAATCGATAAGTTCCATCAGGTTTTCTTACTGGTAAAATAGGGGTATTATGTGGTGACATACAAGGCTCCAATAGTCCCTGTGTGATAAGTCTTTCTATAATAGGTTTTAATCCCTCTTTCCTTCATAGGAAATAGGATATTGTTTTACTCTTATTGGTTTCTCAGGATTTTGAATATCAACTTCAAATGGTTTTATATTTAGTTTTCCCACAGAGTCTGGAGTATACTAGACTTCAGGGTTTATCTTTTCCATATCTTTAACTGTAAGGGTATATAACTTAATTTGTAACCCATGTTCTTTTGTTTCCAAGCCTATTCCTAATTCAATCATTAAATTTCTTTCCAATAAATTATATTCTGCTTCAGGGACTAACAAGAATGATCCTACAGTATATTTCTTAGGAGTCTCTATTTTTACATTTTCAGTAAGGGGTACTTTAAATGATTCTCCTTTTGCCCCTGTAACTTGTACTGAATCTGAGGATTCTACACAGCCCCAAGGTACCTTCTGAACAGTTAATCTCTCTGCTCCAGAGTCTATTAAGAACTCAATCTCTTGTTGCTGGGGACCTAATTTTAGTTTTATCAAGGGTTCTGTATTTGTCCTGGTCCCCAGCAAATAGAGTCCCTGACACCCCTAATCCTCTTGAAATACTTGCTCATCCAGCATACGCTTCCTGCAATGTCTTTTTATATGTCCTTTCTTGTGGCAGTAATAGCATTCTGTTTCTGTCTGACCTGTCTGGTTTTGATTATTTGGGATTGCTCGTTTGTCAGACTCACGAGGGGTCCCACGTCTCTGCTTGTAATCCTCTCTTCGTCCCTCCCTCACTGTTGTCATAAAAATCTTTGCCTGTTTCCTTTGACTTTCCTCATCCCTTCGTACATATACCTTCTGAGCCTCTCTCAATAATTCATCTAACCCTCGCTCTTGCCAATCCTCAATTTTTTCCAACTTCTTTCTAATATCTTCCCATGATTTTGCTACAAACTGTGTTTTGAGTAAAGCTTGCCCTATTGGAGTATCGGGGTCTAGACCGGAATAGAGCTGTAAGCTCTTTCTTAACCTTTCCAACCAGTCGGTAGGGGTCTCATCCTTTTTTTGTTGTTCTCTAAATGCCTTATTAATATTTTGACCCCTAGGAACTGCTTCCCTTATGCCCTGTACTATGATTGCTCGTAAATCAGACATATGATTCCTATGGGCTGGGTCCTGGTTATCCCAGTTGGGCCTCTGAAGGGGCCACTTTATGTCTGCAGCTGGTCCTTGTTGATACCTTTGGTTCCAGTTTCTCATCCCTGCCCTTCTGATCATTTCCCGCTCCTCAGCTGTAAATAATATTCCTAATATTGCTTGTATTTCATCCCATGTGTATATATTAGGACCCAAAAATTGATCAAACCTCTCAGCTACACCTAGGGGGTCTTCTAATAAATTCCCCATTTCCTTTTTAAATTCTCTTACATCCCCTGAATTTAAGGGGACTGACACGAATCCTATCCCTTGTTGGCGTCCCCCCATGGCAACTTCCCTTAAAGGGTATAGCCTCATCTGCTCAGTAACCGGGAGTGTGGATGGAGAAGAGAGTTCTGGTACCGCGGCAGGGGAGGGGAAGCCATCTAACCACGGGGCAGAAGGCACGGCTGATAGTTCCCGCGCGGTGACAGGGGCGGGACAAAACGGCAAATCCCCCGCCTCAGCAGAGGGGGCGGGGTACTGGCAATGTTCCCGCGCGACGGCAGGGGCGGGACAAGACAGCAAGTCCCCCCCCTCAGTAGAGGGGGCGGGGTAATGGCCATGTTCCCGCGCGGTGACAGGACGGGACGAAACGGCAAGTCCCCCCCCTCGGCAGAGGGGGCGGGGTAATGGCCATGTTCCCGCGCGGTGACAGGGGCGGGACAAGACAGCAAGTTTCCAAACAGGATTCTAGTGTCTGACCTAATCCATATGCTAGCGTATTCGCTCTCTTCTGCACAGAAGGGTTCCTTACTATTAACATAGATGTTCAGAGCCTGACACATCCAATCCTCAAATGCGCCATAGACTGGCCAATATAAATAGTCTTGCCTTATCTGCTTTCCCCCCCAGACTTCCATACAATAATATACCATTTTCTCCCTTGACTTCCCTCCTCCAGAGGGGTAATCATTCCAGTATCTTATCATTATTCCCAAGGGACTATTCAGGGGTATTTCAGGCAATTCCACCTCAGAATTACCCATGGGAGCAAAAATTCTACTCATTATTTGTCCCATCTTCCGGAGTGCCTCCACACACACACACACACACACACACTTCACTCGCTTTCCCTCTTTCGTGGCCCGGTCCCTCGCGGGATACGGGGAACCCACTACCACAAGGTCCGCACTCGCTTCGTCCCGACGGACGTCTCAGTTTCTCGCACTCCGGGACCCCCTCCCAAACCGAAAGGGGGATCCGCAAAATACTTACCTCTCCCTGGGTAAGTCTTCATTCAGCTCCTAGCCAAACGGTCCCTTCCCCAACCGGACGGCACACACTATTATACTTACTACTCCTGAGTAAGCCTTCGCACGACTTAAGTCGAGCGGCCCCACCCGGCTGCAAGCCGGGCGGGTTCCTTAATCACTTGCTCTCTCCCTGAGCAAGTCTTCGTCCGGAGTTCGTGCACGAAAATTATGGGGAACTGCAGTAGTTTATTTGCTTAATTGCCTTCAAAATTTCGGTCGAATATTTGGAATCTGTGCTGCGGGAGTCTCCCCTGAGCCGTCCAACAGGGACGGGGGCGCCCTCTCAGAGAGAGAATCCCACCACACAGGGATCCAAATCCGAGTCACGGCACCAAATTGTTATAGTCAAATGACCAGATATAAATTTTTTCTTTTAAATATATTGTAGAAATTTATTGAAGGCAATTAAGCAAAGCAGCGCGCTGGAAGACCCGGGGAAACTCCTGTTCCACCAACGGTCTTCCCGCCAAAAACGTGCCATGATCTTTTATATGTGCCGCTATTCCCTCCCCTTTAGGCGGCGCCTGGATGCCGGGTGGCAGGTCCCAGATGGAGGTGGTCCTCAGATGGCAGCGGCTGCTCTCGGAACGGGGCGAGTGGCTCCTCCCTCGGGCCGGCTCCTCCCTTGGGCAGCTTGCTGCCACGGCTGCTCCGCCGCTCCTGGCTCGGCTGCAACAGCCTGTGCCGGGGGTTGTACTGCTCGACTATGCCCCTTTATCCATATCTTTATAGGCTCATTTAAAGCTTACAGTCAGAACTTGTTTACATAGTAAGATATAGCTTTCCATAGTAACATAACATTGTGGTTTGATATTTGTAATTCAAACTAACCACTAACACTAACATTGCAAAGATAATTTGATTAGCAAATTATTTATCTTTACCTTTATTAACTATTTCAGGAACCATCCTGGGGGGCCTGGGAGCAACTGGGAGCACCTTGGGTGAAATGAAGAACTGTGTTAGAAATTCTGAGCCATAGAATTGCTGTATTTTAGACAAGCTCTTGACAAGGACAACTCTACCACAGAAGTCATGGAGTTTAGTGAGCTTGAAAGGTCTCAAGGGAAAGTGCAGAGTTACCATTTCTTGTGAAGATCCTTTACAGGCAAGAATTTTGGTAAAAACAAAGATGGTTCTTGCAGCTGTGAAGAGACTGATAGAAAGCGAGACAGGACAGAAAACAGATCCACGAGACTGGGCCTAGGCCTTGGACCAGTTCCAGAGGGCAAGAAAACGTGCCAGAAGCACGGGGTCCAGAGAAGAAGAGAGCAAGAAAGGTGTTGGTGCCTGGTCCCAGGGGTGGCTTTATGACCTCCAAGGCAGTTCCAGGGGGGTGTAGGGTGGGTGGAAAACAGGGTGGAACAGGGGAGGTAATGAAGTCCAACCCTCAGCCCTGGCCAGGCCCATCCCCAAGAGTCACAGCCTGTGCCCCAGAGGATCATCCAAGTGATCCTGGAGCTCTGTCAGCCTTGGTGCTGTGCCCACTGCCCTGGGGAGCCTGTTCAGTGCCAACCACCCTCTGAGGGAAGAACTCAGAGCAGAGCTCAGGGCCTGTTCCTCCTCTGCCCCTCCTGAGGAAGCTGGAACTGCAGTGAGGTCTCCCCTCAGTGTTCTCTTCTCCAGCTGAACACACCAAGTGCCCTCAGTGTCCTCACACGCCTTCCCCTCCAGGCCCTCCCCTATCCTCGTGGCCTCCTTTGGACACTCTCCAATGGCTCAGTCTCTCCCTTCCATTGTGTCCCCCCAAACTGCCCCAATCTTGCAGGTGAGACCGCCCCAGGGCAGAGCAGAGCGGGACAATCCCCTCCCTGATGCCCCCAGCACAGGCTTGGCCCTCCTGGCTGCCAGGGCACTGCTGACTCAGGGCCAAGTGGCACCCACCAGCACCCCCAGGGCCCTTTCCCGGCACTGCTTCCCAGCCTCTCATTCCCAGTGTGTCCGTCTGGGTTTGCCCCATCCCAGGGCAGGATCCGGCCCTTCCCCCTGTTGAACTTCCCATGGTTGGTGATTCCCAGCCCTCAGATCTGTCCAGGTCTCTCTGCAGGGCCTTCCTGCCTTGCAGGGGCTCAGCAGCTCCTCCCAGTTTTGGGTCACCTGCAAACTTGCTCAGTGTCCCTTCCAGTGCTGTGTCCAAGTCATTGATGGAGATGTTGGAGAGCACAGGGCCCAAGATGGAGCCCTGTGAAACCCCAGCAGTGACAGGTCACAGTCTGATGTCACCCCCGTCACTGTTACAGGGTCCCTTGGTTCCATGAGCCCCACATGTCATAATAGCCCCTTTGATTCCATGAGATTCCATAGTGTCCTGGGTTCCTTTGGTTCCATGAGGCCCTGGAGTGTCACAATGGCCTTTAGGTTCCAGGAGGCCCCGCAGTGTCACAGAGTTCCCTGTTTCCATGATATTCCCAGTGTCCCAATGGAGCCTTGATTCCATAAGTTCTGCAGTGTTCCAGGTTTACTTTTCTACCATGAAAAAACCCTCCTGAAAGCATGACATTATCCCCCTCTGTATTCTATTCCCTTTTTCATCATGCAGTGTCTCAGGGATCCTTTGGTTCCATGAGACCCTGCAGTGTCCCAGCAGCCCCTTGATTCCTTTGTGCCACTGGAGACACCCCATAATCCTGCCCTGCCTTGTCCACGGCTACTGAGCCTTCTGAAAAACTGGAAAGGGGTTCAGCAGCAGTGATCCCCATCCTGCTGGCTCTGCTTGCCAGCCTGACCAGCATGGCCAGTGCAGGCTCAGCCCAGGGTGCCACAGCCCCTCCCTCTGCAGAGCAGCCCCTCCAGCTCAGGGCCCTGCAGGGATCCCAGGCTGGGATCTGCAATTGGCCAAGAAAGAGGGTTCTCTGTGCCATGGATTCCTCTCGGCAGGCACAGAAACTCTGCCTTGCTCTTCTCCAGGCACATCCCTTTCCCCAGGGCAGTCTGTCCAGGCTGCCTTGGCCACTTGCAGATGTTGAAAGTTACTATGTTAAATGGGAAATGTTATGTTAAAAAATAGTTAAATAAAAAGTTTCAGGATTGCACTGTTCTGTATCTTGTTGTAACAAAAAGGGGGGAGATGCAGCGTTTGGGGTTTCAGGAGTGCCAGCAGAGCATTCTGGGAAACGAAGTCTCCGTGACCCCGCTGCACATGAGCAGTGAAGAACCTTGGCAGGATTGGTTGAGAGGGTTACCTGTTGGGACATGTTACAATTCAAAACTGCTACTGCAGCCTTTGTTCTCTCTCACTAAAGCATTCTGTTACACACCATATTGGTGTCTCTTGGTTCATGCAGACTACTTATTTATTATATTATTAATATTACAACAGTTCTTTCCACATCTCAGCTTTGGGAAAGGCTGGGGAAGGTCGGGAAAGGTGTTAACAGGGTGGTTTTGCCTGAGGTGTTAAACATGGGAGCGGGTCTATCCTCACAATTCCCAAGAGAAGAGATGGCAGAAAGCTGCCCTGCAGGTTGTATTTGAAGGAAGAGGAAAAGAGACTGAGGGTAAGGGGTTTCTTTCCTGGAGGGCAGGGCTGTCGTTCGCTTGCAGGAGCCCCGCGCTGGAATTGTCAGTCCGACTGCCAAATTTGAATCTGGACAAAGATTCCTGCCAGACAAATGGAGACAGGACAGAAAGCTCTTGCTGCCCATGAAGTGCCCAGGGTGGCCCACCAACTGCACCTGAAAGCCAAAGGTTACAGGCTTTCTTTCCTGGGGGAAAGGCAGTGACTTCCCAAAGAGTCCCATGGCAGATGGGGGGGGCTGCAGTCTGACATTCTGTGACGTTGGTTCTTTGGTTTCCAGGGGCTGTTCTGGAATGGAGAGGACAGGCCGTGACATCACAAAGGGGCCTATGGCACACAGGGGGGCCTTCACTTTGGGGGTGTAGGGTGTTGGTTCTTTGGTTGCCAAGGGCTATTCCGGAACGGAGAGGATGGGCTGTGACATCACAAAAGGGCCTCAAAAATATGGGTTGATGTAGTGGGTTCACCCTGGTTGGATTTCAAACACCCACTAAAAGCCACTACCTCCCCCTCCCTGTGCAATTCCACAGAGGAGAGAAAGAAACCAGCTGAGGATTCCTGAGTAGAGATAAGGGTTGGGAGAAAGTCACTTACTAATGGGCAAAACAGACTCAAAGTAGGGATAGTACTTAAATTTATTCCTAACAGGATAAAAACCAAAGAGCAAGAAATAGGAGTCTTAAAATCACCTTCCCCCCAGCCCTCCTTCCTTCTCAGCTCTCCCTCCTCGCCCCAGCTGTGCAGGGGAACGGGGAAGAGGGTTGCAGTCAGGTGTTGTTTGAGTCCATCCCTCAGGCAGCAGCTCTTCCCACTCTGCTGTCCCGTGGGTCCCTCCTCCATGGGGTCAGTCCTTCAGGGATGAGCTGAACCAGCATGGGTCCCCCACAGGGGCCACAAGTCCTGCCCAGGATAAACCTGCTCCAGCCTGGGCTTCCCTCTCTATGGGATGCAGGTCCCTGCCAGGACCTGCTCCATCCTGGGCCTGCCCCGGGGTCACAGCCTCCTTCCTGCATCCCCCTGCTCCAGCGTGGGAGCCTCCAGGGGCTGCAGGGGGGTCTCTGCACCCCGATGCTCCCCCATGGGCTGCAGGGCCCTCAGCTCTGAGTCCTTCCCCTGCTCCTGTGGGGTCCCTCTTGCCCTTCCTTCTGCACTGCCCTTGGTGTCTGTGTTGTTATCTCATGTTCTCACTCTGCTCTTCCCAGGTTGGAATTTTTTCTGTGCAACTCTCCTCTCTTCTGAAATATGTTATCCCACAGGTGTTACTGTCACTCCTAAATGGCTCAGCCTTGGCCAGTGACAGGAACTCTGTCCTGAAGCATCTGGCATTGGCTCCATGGCACAGGGGAAGCTTCTGGCAGATTCTAAAAGAAGCCAGTCCTGCAGCCTCCCATCTACCAAAACCCAGCCACAGAAACCCCCTGTCTTGTGCAGCTCTTTCTCCAAGCCAAGCAGGTGGGAGTTGGCGCCAAGGAGCTGAAACCTGCAGGCCCAATCTTTAGTGGAGGAAGCTCAGATTTGCCCAAGGCTGTTTTGAGTCCCAGGGGTTGGATGAGGGAATGGTAGGGTTGGGATAGGGATAAAGTCTGATGGATTGTCAGACACAAAGGGTCTTGATTTTGGTGTCTATTCAGACTGAATTAGGAGGTGCTTGGGAACAATATCGACTGGGGATTGCTGATATCAATGTCAAAACAGGTAAAAAGCAAGCAGGTTACAAAAAGACATCTTTATTTGTGGTTTCATTAATACAATATATTCACTTTGAATACACTTCTGAGATCTGTCGAATTAACCACAAAAGAATTGAAGACTTAGAAGGAAATTATTCCCAGGGGCTTGTCTGGTTAAGATGCCATCACTGAGAAGAGAGTGTGGAAGAATGAGCAGACAAGGACACCATCCCTGGGGCTGGGGAAGCAGGAACTCAGAGTCACTGGTTCCAGGTGGCAAATGGACTGTGGGATGTTTGTGTGAGAGCCCATAATGGGTGTGCTGCTTTCAGGGGGAGTCCAGTTAAATTTCTTCCCCGTGGCCAGTGCAGGGCTGTGTTTTGGATTTGTGCTGAACACAGGGCTGATAATCACAGAGTCACAGAATATGCTGAGTTGGAAGGGACCCCCAAGGATCATCCAGTCCAATCCTTAACCCTTGTGATGGTTCGGACTTGACTCTCTGCCAAATGCCCGAACTCACAGTAATAACCCCTTCCCCTTCCTTTCTTTTCTTAGGGTAAAAAAAAGAAAAAAAAAAAAAAAAACAAACATAAAAACTGAAGAACCGGAAATCAAGCTAGTTATATAAAAATATATATTTTATGTGTATTACAGTTATATAAAATTAAAATGCTATGTTCACAGTGAAGGGAATCTAAACACTCTCCAAAGGGAAAGGGAAAGGGGGAAAAAGGGACAAAAAGGGACAAAACTAGGATATACAGATACACACAACCAACCCCAAAAACTAGCAAAATATTTAGAAAAAACAAATCTTATCCCATCCCTCAGAAAAGCAAGATTGGCACACACAGCCAGCACTGTCCAGTCTCCCACATGGCAGACCAGCAGTCGCTGCAGGCTCAGCCTCCAGATAAGCGAGACCAACACAGTGACCACTGCTCCTGAACCTCATGGGAAGAGAAGAGAGCGAAGGCCTCTCCTCACTTCTTATTTATACCATGGTCTATGTAAAAATCGTATGGAATACTGGTAACAGGGCCACTTCTTGGTTACAAACTGGTCACCAAGGAAGGCCTAGATTAAAACTACCACAGACCCTCAGAGGACCATCCCCAAGGTTCACACCATGAGCCTGAGAGGATCATCCAAACAGTTCTTAAGCTCTGTCAGCCTTGGTTCTGTGCCCACTGCCCTGGGGAGCCTGTTCAGTGCCCAACCACCCTCTGGGGCAAGAACCTTTTTCCAAGATCCAGCCTAACCCTGCCCTGACACAACTCCAGGCCATTCCCTCAGTGCTGTCCCTGATCCCTACAGGGCAGAACTCAGGGCCTGCCCCTCCTCTGCCCCTGCCCAGGAAGTTGTGACTGCAGTGAGGTCTCTCCTCAGTCTCCTCCAGATGAACACACCAAGTGCCCTCAGTGTCCTCACACACCTTCAAATCAAGGCCCTTCCCCATCCTCGTGGCCTCCTTTGGACACTCTCCAATGGCTCAATCTCTCCCTTCCATTGTTTCCCCCCAAACTGCCCCAATCTTGCAGGTGAGGCCGCCCCAGGGCAGAGCAGAGCGGGACAATCCCCTCCCTGATGCCCCCAGCACAGGCTTGGCCCTCCTGGCTGCCAGGGCACTGCTGACTCAGGGACAACTGGCACCCACCAGCACCCCCAGGGCCCTTTCCCGGCACTGCTTCCCAGCCTCTCATTCCCAGTGTGTCCCTCCAACCAGGGTTGCCCCATCCCAGGGCAGGATCCGGCCCTTCCCCCTGGGGAAGTTCTCAGGGCTCCTCAAGAGCCGGGAGGTCACTTTGCTGCCCTGGGGCTCCATGGGGACCTCCCAGGGCTCGTCCTGGGCAATCTCCTCGAATCAAAGGCTCTGTGGGGACACTGCAGGGCCATGTGGAGTCCATTGGGACACTGGGGAAACTCATGGAATGAAGGGACCACTATTACACTGCTGAATGCCATGGAATCAAAGGGCCATTGTGACCCTGCAGGGCCTCCTGGAGCTGAAAGGACCATTGTGACACTGTCAAACCTGGCGGAATCAAGGGCCCAGTGAGGCAGTGCAGGTCCTCAATCAACCCAAGGTAACATGGAAAGCACAGAAACTCCTGGCATCAAGTGGTCACTGTGACACTTTGGAAACTCATGGAATAAAGGGGCTGTTGGGACACTGCAGGGCCTCCTGGAACCTTGTCTGTTGGGAAGCACAAAGGGATCTATGGGAGTGTTTCACTGACAACCAGGAGAATTTTGGGAGGGACCTTTACACATGCAGATACTGATGTGTCCACACATCTCTACCTGGGTGTGGGTGTGAATTGACTGTGGTGTGAGTGTTGTTATTGGGAATATATAATTCATTCACTGGGAAATTGTAGTAAATGCTATTGAATCACTTGATAAATTTAATTTTCAATGATTATGTTCTACTAATCTCTATTTCCTCCTTACCTTTGTGTCCAAACCATTTGTACCCCTTGCCCTCCTGCATCCCAAGGCTCTCTGTAAATCATTCCCTTTCATAGAAAATATACATTTTTGTGACACCCACTTTAAAATTTTCCTACTTAGCAAAGCTACAAAAGAACTCCACTTAATTGTTGAAAGACATGATGACAATTAAAGGAAGGAAAATAATTTGTTTTTCTGTATTTTAATGAGCCCCACAACGTGTTTAGAGACAAGTCCATTGTCCTCAACTACTGAGAGAAGACTGAAGAAGCTGCTCAAGAAGTCAGAAGCCAAACTGCCAGTCCCTTGAAGCATTGCTGGGCCCCACTGAGGACAGGCACTGACAAAGCCTCCCCAGGGACTCCTTGGAGCAGATCCTTGCAGGCCAGGAGTGCAGGCAGACAAAGGAAAGTTGCTTGTGGTGGCCTGAGGGGCAGAGGCAGCTGCCAGAGCCAAGGGCACAAAGGCCTGGGTGCCTTTGGGCCTTGCAGCCCTGCCAGAGCCCTTGGCCATCTCTGCTGCAGGCTGTGCTCCCCTGGCCCTGCTGCTCCTCTGGCCTTGCAGGCTGCACACACCCCTCCTGCTTTCCCACCCCCCTCCCAGCAGAATTTCTGGGCCCTCCCTGATGGCTCTGCTGTCCCCCAGCTCTGGCTGCTGCCATGTGCACTTGGCCTTCTTGGCTTGGATGCTGAGCCCCTGTGCCCCAGGACATCCCTGAGAGAGCCCAGGCCCTTCTGCTGGGGGTCCCTGCAGAGCTGAGCAGATCCAGGTCACCTCCCATTGCTCTGCCAACCCCTTGGGGCTGCTCTGGGCCCTGCAGGTCCTTGCCCTGCTCCCAAGGGCTGTGGGGGTGCTTCATGATCAGGGCTTGGGCTTTAGAGCTCAGGGTGGGGATTGGGCAGAACTTTGAGAGGTTTGTTGCTCTGCTGGCAGGGTATGTTTCATGGTTAGTAGAAATGCTTTTTGGGCTGGGTCAGGATTAAAACTTGGCTTTTCATACTAACAATACAGGTTTGTGATTGGGGTGGGTATTGGAGGGCAAATAAGAGTCTGGTGTTCTGGGTTTGGGCTTTTTTCTGTCTTGGAATTAGGGCAGTGGATTCCTTTCCTTGGGAGGGGCAGCACTTTTGGGTAGTGTTGCAACTTGAGGTTACAAAGAGGCTAAAGGCCCATCGGAAGTGTTTGCACAGTCAGTGTTTCAGCACCCTCAGTATTCCCTGAACTTGGTTTTACCTACTCACAATCTTTTCTTCTGTGTTGACCAATCAGTCCCCTCTTTCCTTCCCCAATTATCTTATCCCTTTTATACCAGTTCCTCCTAATCTCCCCCAAACTTTCATCGGGTGGGCTCAGTTTTGTGCTGATGCTGTGCAGCCTCATGGAATCAAGGGGCCATTGTGGAACTGCAGAACCTCCTGGAATTACGGGGCCATTGGGACACTGCAGGGCCTTATGGAGCCAAAGGGACCTTGGGACACATTGGAACCTCATGGAATCTTGGAGCCACTATGAGTCTGTGTGACCCTTCCAGCCCATGGGTCTTGCAGAGAGCAGGGCTGGGAAACAGCCCAGGGCTGGTCATGGCATGGGGCCACCAGCAGGAAACACTCTGGACATGCCAAAGGTGCAGGAAATGGCCCTGACAGTGCTGGGAGCAGAGACTGTGCTGTCCCCAGGCAGGGGACACTCAGGGTGCTGGAGCTGAAGCAGCTCCACATACCCTTTAGGGACAACTCCATTGCTGAGATCTCACTGTCCTAGTCCCTGCTTTCCTGCTGGGCAGGGAAAGGGCCTGGCCAGAAGGCAGGGCAGGGATGGAGCAGACAGGTTGAAGTGTCCTCAGGGCAAAGCAAAGGTGGAGTTCTGACTTGGTCACTCGATGTCCCTCCATGGAGGGACAACCAACCCCTTGCAGGTGGGGTGAGAGGCCAGGGCTGGCAGTGGGGGTTGCAGGGGCTGCTCTGTGCCAATGCCTTGGGGACCTTCCCAGGCTGTGCATGGAACAAAGACACAGCCCAGCCCCTGCTCTGCTGGGCCCTCAGGGCTGTGCCAGGAGCTCTGGCTGTGCCAGGACACTGCTGTGTGCCCCCACCCTGCACACTCCCACTCTGAATGGGCACTGGCATTTGCTTTGCCAGGGCATTCCTGGAGCACATTGCTGACAGGGACTGTGGAGGGAGAGCCAAGCCCTCCTGGCCTGCCCTCAGGAGATGCCCTTTGCTGATGGCAGTGCTGGTGTGGAGCCCAGCTCTGTGCCAGCAGTGCCCAGGGCCTGTCCCTGCCTGTGGTCCCAGGACTGACACACAGCAGGACAGTGACTGAGCTGCCAGAGCACTCAGGCCTTGGACACGGACAGCAAAGGAGAGGGGGGAGTGCAGAGAGAGCAGCTCTGGAAGGACCCAGTTCTGGTGCTCCCTGGCAGGGCTGGGAATCTCTTCACCTCCACATCTGCAAACATGGAAATGCCCTCCAGCTTCAGGGCAGGTCTTGGGGGAAGGGTCAGGGAAAAAGAATTTGTGTTGTTTCTTACTCTCAGAGATTGTGATTCCTCATGTACAAACTATCACAGGGAGGAAGTTTGACAAATACCTTGTTGTATGAACTTTTATTTTGTTTAAATGCACACAGAGACTGATTCCTGATTAGTACAATTTGTGGGTCAAAAAAAGAGGAAGAGAGTGAATTAGATATGGAATGAAGAAAAAAAAGTCAGTGTTAATGACAAGAACAGAGGGAAAAAAAAAGAAAGCCCCCGACCTCCACTCCTATCAGTAGTATTACAAGGCAGGCTTGTCCAAAAATGTGTTACACTACAGAAGAAAAGATGTAGTTTTTTGCTCCCGAAAAATATCCAGTCATCGTTTTCCTTATGGCATCCTTGAGCTCCTGGTTCCTCAGGCTGTAGATGAGGGGGTTCAGTGCTGGAGGCACCACCGAGTACAGAACTGACAGGGCCAGATCCAGGGATGCGGAGGAGATGGAAGGGAGCTTCAGGTAGGTAAATATGCCAGGGAAGATAAAGAGGGAGACCACGGCCAGGTGAGGGAGGCACATGGAAAAGGCTTTGTGCCGTCCCTCATCAGAGGGGATCCTCAGCACAGCCCTGAAGATCTGCAAATAGGAGAAAACTATGAAAACAAAACAACCAAACACTAAGCAGCCACTAACCCTAAGAGGGCCAATTTCCCTGAGGTAGCCTGAGTGTGAGCAGGAGAGCTTGAGGATGTGTGGGATTTCACAGAAGAACTGGCCCAGGGCATTGCCCTGGCACAGGGGCAGGGAAAATGTATTGGCTGTGTGCAGCAGAGCATTGAGAAACCCAGAGGCCCAGGCAGCTGCTGCCATGTGGGCACAAGCTCTGGTGCCCAGGAGGGTCCCGTAGTGCAGGGGTTTGCAGATGGCAACGTAGCGGTCGTAGCACATGATGGTCAGGAGGGAAACCTCTGTTGAGATGAAGAAGAGAAGGAAAAAGAGCTGTGCAGCACATCCTGTGTAGGAGATGGTTGTGGTGCCCCAGAGTGAGCTGTGCATGGCTTTGGGCACAGTGGTGCAGATGCAGCCCAGGTCTGTGAGGGAGAGGTGCAGCAGGAAGAAGTCCCTGGGGGTGTGCAGGTGCTGGTTGCAGGCTACGGCGCTGAGGATGAGGCCGTTGCCCAGGAGGGCAGCCAGGGAGATGCCCAGGAAGAGCCAGAAGTGCAGCAGCTGCAGCTCCCGCCTGTCTGAGAATGCCAGGAGCAGGAACTGGGCCATGGAGCTGCTGTTGGGCATTGGTTCTTCCTTAGCACAAAGTCTGTTCAGAAAAGGAAAAGATGGGGAACAAATAAGAGAGACGCCTCTCAGCAGAGATATTCCATCTTTCATAGTAATCCCCCTAAATCAATTGTATTTCCCTAATTCTGGCTCAGAGTGGTGTGAGCAGCAGGAGCTCTGCCCATGTGCTGCCAAGGGCTCAGCTTTGCTCTGCTGCAGTGGGGACATGGAGCTGGTTTGTCACAGCTCTCATGATCCCACGGGTGTCAGATGTAACTCACCTTTAAGGGAAAAGCTCCATCTCTGACCTCTGTTCTCACAAGAGAGTGGAATGCAGAATAGAGGTTTCTAATATCCTTAGAATATTTTTTCTCTGTTACATACGTTCCACCATGAAATCTGCAGAATGTTCTTTCTAGGAGTAAAATTCTCATTTTTATGGCTGAAAATGTGATGATCCTTGAGAAAAGACAAGAGACAAAAGGGCTCAGCTCTCTGTGGTTTAAAGCAGAGGCAGGAGAGCTACAGAGTCCTTCAGCCTGTTTCCCATCTGCCCTCCTCTTTTCCTTGTGCTGCATTCACTTTGATTTCACACAAATAAATATTGAAAAACACACCCATAAATACCTGTGG
>NW_026087387.1:0-80870 GCF_022539395.1 Myiozetetes cayanensis
CACACAGGGCATTTCTTCACTGCTTCACTTTTTCCCCTCTGAAAAAGCTGGAACAGCCTCTCCCAGCCCTGCAGATGAAGGGAGTGTTTTCCAAAAAGCAGGATTTGGAAGCTCCCTGGAGCTGCTGAGCTGCTAACTGGCCGTGCAGAGCTCGAGCCTGGCTCTGCTCTGGGGCAGTGGGGCTGAGCCAGCCTGGCCAGGGGAAGCCCAGAGGGCTCTGCCCAACTTTTCCAGTCTGCCCAGGCTCTGGCAGCATCCCCTGCAGCCTCTCACTCCTGGCAGACACCACCTCAGCCCTTCTCCTCCCCTCTGAGTTCCAATCCCACTTTTTGGGGGTTGGGAGGGACTTTAAAGCTGCCCCAGTCCCAAGGCAGGGACATTTCCAGCAGCCCAGGCTGCTCCAAGTTACTCCAACCCAGAGCTCCAAGTCCCTCACTGAAACCTCCTTAGTTCCCTCCTTTCCTAAGGCTCCTGCCCTTGCAACACCTGCAGCAAAGCACATTAATAACAAATTCATTAATTCCTTCCCGGGCAAGCTTTGGCAAACCAGCCCTTCCAGACAGAGGGGGGAGGTGAAAACCCCCTCTGCACCATCCAGCTGGAAAAATGAACGGAGCAGGAAGAGTTATCCCAGCTGTGGGGACTCCAGATGACCCCAAAGGGGAAGGGATGGAGCCCTGAGGGCCCCTTTGGAGAGGCTGTTGAGGCAATCAAGGGTCAGCTCTCCTGGGAGATCCTCCCCAGAATTCCTCTGTCGTTCCCAAAAGCAGCCAGAGGTTTTTCTCATCTCCCCCACGTGCCCTGGCTGGTGTCTGAGGGGATTAGAGCTGATGTCACCCCCTCTCCTCCCCTCCCAGCCACACGTGGCCTGTGGAAAAGAGCCACAGGAGGAGGAGGAGGAGGATTCCTTGGCTCCAGCCCCTGGCTGCAGTCATGGGATGCTCTGGCTTGGGAGGGACCCCCCAAAAAAAGCTCCCAATCCCAAAAAGCTGGGTTCTGTTCCCACCTCCTTGCTCAGTTTGGAAGGAGGGTTTTTTTGGATAGAATGGGTTGGGTTGGGAGGGACCTTAAAGCCCATCCAGTGCCACCCCCTGCCATGGGCAGGGACATCTCCCACTGTCCCAGGTGGCTCCAACCTGGCCTTGGACACTCCCAGGGATGGAGCAGCCACAGCTGCTCCGGGAATCCCATCCCAGTCTGTCCCCACCTTCACAGGGAGGAATTTTTTCCCCAAAATCCCATCTAACCCTGCCCTCTCTCTGTTTGACTCTCCCACCCTTTCCCTGCCACCTTGGAAATCTCTGGAAACCTCTGCACCTCTTTTAAGGGATTCCTTTAAGGGATTCCATTAAGGGATTCCTTTAAGGGATTCCTTTAAGGGATTCCATTAAGGGATTCCTTCAAGGGATTCCTTCAAGAGATTCCTTCAAGGGATTCCTTTAAGGGATTCCTTTAGGGGATTCCTTTAAGGGATTCCTTTAAGAGATTCCTTTAAGGGATTCCTTTAAGGGATTCCTTCAAGGGATTCCATTAAGGGATTCATTTAAGGGATTCCTTCAAGGGATTCCATTAAGGGATTCCATTAAGGGATTCCTTTAAGGGATTCCTTTAAGAGATTCCATTAAGGGATTCCTTTAAGGTCCCCCAGTACTTTGGTGCCACAAAAGGGTCCCACAAACCCTCCCAGAGCTCAAACCACCCCTTTGGAAGCCCATCAGGAGCCTCCAGGCCCCGTTTCCTGGGAACCACTCACCGAAGTTGGAATCCTCTCCCAGCTCCTTGCCGTAGCGGATCATGCTCTCCCCCAGCAGCCCCTCGGACTGGGGGTATCCCGGATTCTTCACCTGCCCCCGGATCTTGGACATCGTGTTGAGCATGGTTAGCTTGGCTCTGGAAGCTGGCACAGAAACAGCCACAGTTTGCAGCTCCTGGGACCTGCCAGGAGCTGCTGCCAAGTGGGAAGGAGGATTGGGGAAGGGGGGTGAGGGGTGGAGGGAGGGTTGTGATGGGGTTTTTTTTTATATTTTTTTTTCCCTGTTACACCCAAAGCTGAGAAGCTCCACTGGCTCCACCTCCCAGAAATATCCCTTGCTAGGGAAAGAAAAGCTCCTTTTCCAAGGAGGCAAAAAATAGTTCCCTGCAGGAGGCCAGAGGAGTTTCCCTGGAGCAGCTGGCTGGCAGGAGGCAGCCCTGCAGGCTCCAGCATCCCCCTTTCCCAGCCCAGAAACTCCAGCTTTTCGCTGCACATTCCAGGAAAAACGGGTGTGTGTCCCCCCCCCTCAACCTCGGGCCTCTCTGGGTCTGTTCTGAACCTGCCCTGATCCAAGTGTGGGCTTGGGGACAAGGAAAGGCTGGCCCTGAGGCATCCCTGCCCTGTCTCCATGATTCCCTGGGAAGTTGGGAGCACAGGGAAGGGGCCCAGGAGAAGCCCAAGGCCCTCACCTGGGTTGGGCTGGAGGTACTCGATTGTTCTGGTCAGCACTTCTGTGACGGCTTTGCTGGTCAGGTCCACCTTCTGTGGGAGAGACAAGACAACCCAGCATAAAAATGGGGGGGTCAGCTCAGGGCTCCAGGGAGATCCCAGAGGGGTTATCCCAGGATTTTAAAAGGTTCCCAACTCGCCTTTTCCATCTCCTTGAAGTCATCGTCGAGTTTGGTCCCTTCGGCCCCTCCGACCTTCTCGCTGACCAACTGCAGGGAAAGAGCAAGGCAAGGGGGATCAGATCCTGCTGGATTCCTCATTTGCCATGGAATAACCCCCTGGGACACACAGGGAAGAGGGATGGTCCCGGGAGAGGAAGGAGGAGGCAGGAATAGCCCCCAAAAAACACCCCAGACATCTCCTGCCTGCCCAAATATCCCCAGCCAGGACGCTCCTCACCCCCAGCAGGAGCCACAAGAGCTCCTTAAATCCCAGCACAATCCAAGCTTTGACTCCCAGATCCTGCTGGAAAAAAACAACAGGCAGCCAAACGTCTCTCAGCTCCGTTCCCAGCCAAGAACTGGGTTTCCCACATGGCAAAATCCCGGGAAACGGGGAAGGAACACGAAGGAACAGACTCTGCTCCAGGTTTGGGGACAGCAGGGAACCCTCCCAGCCACCATTCCCATGGGAATCCCTGCAGGAGCTCAGGCTCTGGGGCTGGAATTCTTTGCCAAAGACCCCCAGAAGCAACAGAACATCCCAAAGTGTCCCTGACAGCAAATCCCAAAGTGTTCCTGACAGCAAATCCCAAAGTGTCCCCTGTTGTAAGAGCCGGTGGAAGGGGAGGTGTTGGACGATAATTTTGGGCTATTTTTGGGAAGGTCCCATCAGCTTCCTCCTGTAAAGTTGTGAAGGAGCAATTTGGGATTATTTGGCCCCAAATGGCAGCAGAATTCCCCACCCAAAAGCCCAGAGTGGTGTGGGAAAAGCTCTGGATCCCAAAACAGACCCGAGGCATTGCCAGGATTCCTCCTGTTTGTCCCCAAAGCCCAAGGAACAATCGAGGTTTGTTTACTTGAACATCAAATATTTGATTTTATCGAGGTTTTTTTTTTTTTCCTCCTCTGGAACTGCTCCTGCTCCCCAGGGGATTCCCTGTGGGGGTTTGGGAAGGAAGAGGGGGAGGGATCCTTCAGCCAGGAGAGAACAGCCACAATTCCAAAGGGGAGGGGAGGGAAAGGGGAAGGGAAGGGGGAAAAGAGGGAAAGAGAGAAGAAAGGGAAAAGGGAAGGGAGGGAAAAGGGAGGGAAGAAGGGAAAGAGAAGGAAAGGAGGAAAAAGGAAAAGCTCCCAGCTGCCTTCCCTTGTTCCCTGCCAAAAATCCTGCACCCAGAACGGGATCTGGAGACCCCCCCCATTCCTCAATCCACCTGGGAAGGGTAAAATTATCCCAAGCAATTCCATCCCCATTTTCCTCCACCTACTCCCCCAGCCCTGGCTTTGTGGGCTGGAAATCTGGAAAATACAGGAGCTGGGATCCATCCCAGAGTGATTCCAGAGCCTGGGGATGCCAAGGAGGCCAAACCTCCCCCTTGTTTCCAGCCTCTGTTTAATCCTCCTGTTGGAGGTGCCAGGAATGCTGCTGGGAGGGAGAATGGGATTGGGAATCCAGCTGGGAGGGCAGGAGCAGGGATAGCTCCCAAATCCCTCGGGAAGGACAAATTGAGGCAGATCCCACTCCTCTCAGCAGCTCTGGGTTTAACCCAGAGCTTTGGGATGGGGTTGGGAGCCAAAATTCCAAGGGTTCGTGGTGCTGCATCCAAAGAGCCTGGGGAGGAGGTGGATGTTTTCCTCAGGGAGGAATTCACCTCTCTGGGATGGGGGAGGAAAGGAGAAGGGAGAATGGGAAAAAAAGGAAAGGGAAAGGAAAAGGAGAAAGGTTTGTTTACTTGAACATCAAACATTTAATTTTATCAATCCCAAACTGGGACAAGGGATGGGACACACACAGGAGATTCCCTCTGGAAGCAGGGATGGGACACACACAAAAGGGATCTGGGAGGAGGGATGGGACACAAAAGGGATCTGGGAGGAGGGATGGGCCACACCAAAGGCTCCCCCTGGGAGCAGCAAATGCCAAGCTCTTGCCAGAGCAAATATTGGCCCAAGGTGCTGAGCTGGGCACAGCCTGGCCTGATAAAATCTCCTGTTTGCCCTGGAATGCCATCCAGGGGCTGGGGGAAGAGGGCTGAGCAGGCTCTGGAAGCCAGGAATCCAGCCCTGGCTTCCCATCCATGTTTAATTCAAAGGATGCAGCTCAGAGGTGCCCTAAATAGCCCTGAGTGAGATGGAAATGGATTCTCCTAAAGGGGCTCCAGGAGAGCTGGAGAAGGGAGGGCAGTGCCCAGGGGTGGTGAGGCTGCCCTGACGACACAAAGAGGCTCATTAATTGTTAATTGGCCTGGTGTCATCCTGGGAAACTTGGCCAGGAACTGGGAATGGCTGGAGCTGTGCCAGGGGAAGGTTGGGATGGATCTCAGGGAAAGGTTCTTCCCTCAGAGGGTGGTGGGAGTGGGCACGGCCCCAAGGCTGCCAGAGCTCCAGGAGGGGTTGGATGATCCTCTGAGGGACAGGGTGGGATTGTTGGAATGTCCTGATGATCCCTGGGGGGTCTCTTCCCGCTCAGGATATTCCAGGATTCCACAGAAATCATTGCTGGGGATGTTTCTGTGTTTGGAGATGACAAATCGAGCCCCAACTCCTTAAATAAAGAGGGGGTGGAGAATGATAAAGGAAAACCCTGGGGAACATGTCCAGGACTCTTGGACAAGGCCCTGAAGGACAGGGGGGTGTTGTTGGGGTGTCCTGGGTGTCCCAGCTCCTCCAGGAAGGCAATTCCAGAGGCAGGAAAAGCCCCGGGGTGGGGTGGTGGGGGGAGAGGCGAGCTGGGCACGCCCTCAGCACACAGCGAGCAACTCCTGACCTACTTAAAGGTGGAGGAAAACAAATCCCAGCGTTCCCTGCAGGGAACAGGGCAGGGACAGTCACCTCCACCTCCTGGGGAACAGGGAGCCACGTTCCCAGCTCCCAAACAAGGAGATAGGAACTTCCAGGAGATGGTTGATGGGATGAGTTTTAAGGTCCCTCCCAACCTAACCCAGTCTGGGATTCTGGGATTCTTTACATCCCCACTGCCCACCTGATGCTCCTGCTTTGGGAATTCCTCCTTTCCTCAGCTGCAGGACCCCATTCCAATGCTGGCTGTGATCCCTCCCTCTCATCCCTGGGCATCTCCAAGTGGATTTTTCCAGCAGGACACACAGCGCAGACCCTGCCCCGATGAACACCTTCCCCATTATCCACCTCTCAACCTTCTCCTGAACTTCCCATCCCACATTTTCCCCATTTCCACTGTTGGTGAGGAGGATCCTGGCTGAGCCTTGCAGCCAAGCACCCATCCCTGTGATTCCATGGGCTTGGAAAAGGCTCTTTCCAGGCCTCCCCCCACCACCCTCGAGGTGCTCCAGACACGTGTCCTGGGAAAACGTGTTCTCCAAAGCTCTGGAGCTTCCCACCCCCTCACCATCTGACACAGGGATCCCTCCCCTCCCCCCACCCCCCACGAGAATCCCTGGATTGTGGAATCCCTGGATTTGCAGCGGGAAGGCCACAACAGTAAAAGGTTCCTTCCCTTCTCTTCCCTTCCCTCCGGAGGCTTCCCGGTGACCTCGGGCCGTAACCTCATCCCATGGAAACGGCAGGAGCTGCCCAGGGATCTTTTCCAGGAGCCTCCTCCTCCTCCTCCTGCTGCTGCAGTGACTCATCTCCATCCAGCAGATGGGCCCGAGGGAATGAGGACAGCGGGAATTAAAGGAGAGCCGAGTCAGTGAAGCAGCAGCCGGGCAGGTCTGGGGCCAGCCCAGGGCACGGGATGCTCCCGCCCTGCCTCGGGAATTCTGCCCTGCCCTGGCTGCAGCAGGAACACCTGCTGGGATTCTGGGATTCTGGGATTGCTCCCATCCTTTCCTGGGCACAGCAGAGCAGGAGGAGCAGCACTGGGAGCTCTGGGAGCAAACCCCGCTGTGCCAGATCCCAATGCGCTCCTGCCCTGGGAATTCCTCCTGCCTTGGGAATTCCTCCTGTCTTGGGAATTGCTCCTGTCTTGGGAATTCCTCCTGCTCTGGGAATTCCTCCTGCCTCAGGAATTCCCTCTTTCCTTGCCTGCAGCACCACATTTAAATCCATCCTGGTTGTGATCGCCCTCCCCAAGTTGATTTTCCCAGCAGTGCTGAAGGGCCCCCGGAGCAGACTCATCCCAAAGGTTTCCACCTTTGGAATGCTGGCATGAGGAGCATTTGCATCCAGTTATCCCAGCAGCATCCTGTTTTTTCCTGTGATTAGTTATGAACTGAACAAGACACAATTTCTACTCAGTTTGGGGAGAGGGGGAAAAAAAATCCTGGAATTGGGTGAAGGAAAAAGCAGCAGCCACGATTTTTCCTCACCCACTTCCAGTGATCCCAGCAATCCAGAGGAAGTTCACTGAACCGAGGGGAAAACGTGGAATACCGGCCTTGCATCCAGACTTCCTGCCCAGCCTCCCCACGTCCCATCCCAGTGAATCACGGCCTGGCTTTTCCAGAGCTTTTCCAAAAGCTGCTGAGCCATCGTTCCTGGGCAGCTCCACCCGGCCCCGGTGGATCCAGGGGGAGAAAAGCAGGGATTCTTCCCTCTGGAATCTTGGAGCTGCTCCTCAGGAGGGAGATCAGAGTGCAAAGCACTCCCAAAGTGCCTCCCTCAGAACTCCACTCCTGGATTTTTCCCGCTGCAAAGCTCTGGGAAGAGCAGCCAGCAGTCTCATCCTGCCCATAGAGGATCAGCCCACACGGAGCTGATCCCCAAAAATATGGGAAAAGGAGGGGAAAAGACACCTGGAAAACACCAGGGGCTGCAAAAAAGTAGGAGATGGGATTGCTGCTCCCACTGAAAACCGGGAAAGAGGGGAAAAACCCTTCCCTGGGGTGCAGGGCACGGAGTGGGATCATCCAGAGGGAAATCTTGGACAGCAGGAGATTGGAGCTGTCAAAGAGCTGGGATAGAGAGGGAAGAGCCTCTGGATCTGCAGGATGATGGGAGCAAAGCAAGGCTGCTCCTTGGGACACAGAGCTGTGGGATATGGAGAGGTGGGATCCAGGGAACTGTGGGACAGGGAGAAACGAGGGGATATGGAGAACTTTGGGACAGGAAGAAATGATGGGATATGGAGAATTGGTGGGATCCAGAGAGCTGTGGGACAGGGAGAGCCCGGAACGCTCATTCCCAGCCACATTCCCTCCTGGATAGCAGGGGGTTAACGAACTCAGGAAGGGCCCAGCAGAGCTCCCTGCAGCTCCAGAGCCACCAAAGGCACATCAAAGGAAAGCAGATCCCTGTTTTCCAGGCCGGGATGGGCAGCAGAGCCCACGGCCAAGGAAAAGCTCCGGACGGAGCCGGCGCTGCCTCCGTGTACACAAAACATCAAAGAGGGACACAAATCCCTGGGATCAACATCAACACCCCTTTTCCTCCTGGATTTTCAATAGTAGGAAAAGCCTGGTGGCTGTCAGGGCCCTGCACGGCGTCCTGAGGGCAGGGAGAGCGGGAATGAGCCATCCCAGCAGCCATCCCAGGATTCCTAAAGGCTGCTGTGGGATCACAACATTCCGGCCTCGGATCCTTCCCCGCATCCAGGCCCTCTGTCCCGCTCCCAGCTCATCCCAGATCCAGGTTTTTCTCACTGCATGTGGCTAAGCCTCCCTTTGGAATGGTTTCAGCGGGATCAGACCCCTCCCAGATCCATCTCCAGCCCCTCAGCCAGAGCTGGAGGTGTCCCAGAAATCCTGGGAGATGCCGATCCGGATGATGTTATCCCGAAATCCCGGACCTTTTGGCCTCTAAAACCAGCCCAGCACAATCAGGAGGAGCTTTATCCATCTGCTCCCTCCAAACCACGTCAGCAGCACACGAGGTCTTGGCTAAATCCAGGGAAAACACTCCCAAAAAAATAAAAAAAACCACCCTAAAAAAACTCCTCCTCCTCACTTTTCCCAGTTATTGGGAGATCCCAAAAATTCCCAGGGGGTTTTAAAGGATTAATTTTTTTTTTTTTTCCTGGTGATAAGGGTTTGGGTTACAGGGATAGAAGGGTTTTCCTGGGAGCAGGAGAAGCCCAGGATGGATTCCAAGCAGGACCTCGGGCACCTGCAGGCACTCCCAGGAAATTCCAGCCCCAAAACCAGGCTGGATCATCCACCAGCAACTGGTTGATCCCGAAATTTGAGCCAATCAGGGCCTTTTCCTGTCAACAGGAACCTGTTCCTGAAATCCAAGGGATGGAAGGGGTGGGGGGGGGAGGAGAGGAAAAGGAAATCCTTAAAAAAAAATCTCCAATCCTTAAAAAAAAAATCTCCAATCCTTAAAAAAAAATCTCCAATCCTTAAAAAAAAAATACCCAAATGATCACGGGAACGAGTTCAGCTGGAATGGGGAAGAAGCCAAAAACCTGGATTAGGGATTGGGGTTATTCCTGGTTTGGGAAGCAGCTCCAGGAGGGACAGCATGGATAGAGCAGGATCAGGAGGGGCAGGAACCCCCCTCCAGGTGCCACTGGACACGAATTCCACGGCTGGAATTCGGGATTTTTGTGTGGGAATTCCTGCAGTTTCCAGGCAGGAGGAGCTGCCCTGTTGGTTTTCCCATCTGGAAGCCCTGGCAAAAAAAAGCTCTGGAATTGCAGGAATTGGGGGAAGAGAAGGAAGGAAAGTGCTAAAGAAAGGAATCAGCTTTTCCAGCCTGAGCTCATCCCTATCCAGCTCTTTCCCTGGAGGAAAATCCTGGCATGGAGAAAGGGGGAAGGAAGGATTTCCTCCCACCCAGCCTTGGATAAATCCCTGATTTCAGGGAGACAGGGATGTCAGGAATCAGCATCCCAGTGGCACATGATCCCTGAGTCACTGCCTGCATCCCAGATCATTCCAGCTGCACACACAGGGAACGCTTTCCCTGCTGGAGTGGGAAGAGCTGGAGTTTTCCAGCCCTTGTTTTCCACCTTCCAGGAATTCTGGAGGGCTGTGAAAACCACCTTAAAAGGGAGGGAAGGAGAAAAAAAGCCAAATTTCCAGTAAATGATGTGGAGAAACGAATCATTCCTTGCCTGGGACTCCAGACAGGCTGGAAAATCCTGGGAAAAGGAAAGCTGCTCAGCTCTGTCGATGATTAACCAGCCTGGGATGGGGGGGGTGATGCCAAATCCTGCCAGGAAAGGAGGGGGAATCCATAGGAAAATATCCTGGACACGGGGATGGGATGCTCTGATACCTGATCCCTGTCTCCAGGGCTTGGAATCATGGAATTGCTGGGCTTGGGAAGGACCTTCAGGATCCCCAAGTTCCAGTGTGGGCGCAGCAGCTCCGAGCTTTGTGTTCCCAAGCACATTCCAGAGGTTTGGGGGACAATTCCAGGGATGGGGATCCACCACTGCCCTGCATGGCTCATTCCAGAGCTTCCCAGGGAGGAATCTTCCCAAATTTCCAAGCTAAACAGCCTGGGAATGTTTTCCATGGTCCTGTCCCTCGTTCCCTGGGAGCAGAGTCCGATCCCACTGGATCCAAACTCCGCTGTGGGACTTGGCAGGAGGCTCCAGGTTGGAATCTGCACAATTCCTTCACTCCCCAGTCCAAATTCCAGAGGGTAGGTGAGGATCTTGGAGCCAGCCCATGTCCCATGGGAATTCCCTGCTCCTTGGGAGCCTCATCCTGCCTTTGGCACCAAAGCACCGGGGCAGGAAAGCCAAGGAGAGACCTGACCCTGGATCTGCTCCTGCTCCTGGATCTGCTCCTGGATCTGCTCCTGCTCCTGGATCTGCTCCTGGATCTGCTTCTGGGATCTGCTCCTGATTCTTGGATCTGCTCCTGGATCTGCTCCTGATTCTTGGATCTGCTCCTGGATCTGCTCCTGCTCCTGGAATCTGCTCCTGATTCTGGGATCTGCTTCTGGATTTTCCTCCTGGATCTCCTCCTGGGATCTCTTCCTGGATCTACTCCTGCTCCTGGGATCTGCTCCTGATCATGGGATCTGCTCCTGGATTTTCCTCCTGGATCTGCTCCTGGAATTTGCTCCTGCTCCTGGATCTGCTCCTGGATTTTCCTCCTGGATCTGCTCCTGGATCTCCTCCTGCTCCTGGATCTGCTCCTGGGATCTGCTCCTGGAATTTGCTCCTGGAATTTGCTCCTGGGATCTATTCCTGCTCCTAGGACCTGCACCAGAAGGTCCTCAGGAATTCCCATCTGGAGGGAATTCCCACCCTGCTCCTGCTGTTTCCTCCAGCCTGTATTTATCCCTTTTTTTTAGGGAACATTCAGCTGGGAAGGGGCTCCCCATCCGCAGGCTTTGCTGGCACCACTTGGAATTTTTCGGTTTTTCCATGATTTTTTTTTTCCCCCTGGCAGGAATCCCAAGGATGGGGCCCAGCCCTGCTCCCTCTGGATGCAGGAATGGGGAGCAGGAGGAGTTTTTTTCCTTCAGTTGAGACGTGGAAGGGAAAAGGGAATTTTTTTTTTGGGGGGAAAGATCTTCCACATGTTTGGGTTTGGCAGAGCCTGAGGGGGAGGAGGGAGCCAAGAAATGGCTGATCCTGCTTGGAGTGGGAAGGAGAGGGGGAAAAAAGGGGGGAAAAGGGAAAAGAGAGGAGGGAAAGGAAGGAGCCAGGAGTGGAGGTGACAAACGCCGGGAATGGGGATGGGATGAGGGAAAGGGTGAGAAGAGGAGGTGGAAAACACGGCTGGGGGGGGGGTTGGGAATCCCCAGCTGTTCCCAAAATGCCACAAAAACATCCCAAGTCTCAACGGGAAGGACAATCCCGATCAGAGGGATCGGGAATGGGGGGAAGGGAGGAGGTGTTTGTGCAGATTCCCACAGGGAATCACGGAATGGGTCGGGAGGGACCTCAAAGATGATCCAGGGGCATTTTCCACTAAACCGGCCTGGAACACTTCCAGGGATGGGGAATTCCGAGGGAAAAGCTCCGAGGAGAGACAGCAAATCCATCCCGGCTGCCGATCCCACCCCCGGCAGGCTCTTCCCGACATTCCCAGGCGTTTCCCGGCGCTCCAGGCTCCCCTTTCCCACCCCCGACCCCTGCCCTGCTCCAGCTGCTCTCCAGGAAGCCGCAGCTTCCCGGGGTCGAGCTGCAGCTGCTGCCCAGGGGTTAAACAGGGGGTTATCCCGAAATCCAGGGCTTTCTCCTGAAATCCCGCCTGCCCATTCCCAAGGGGAATGCTGGATCCGGCCTGGGGGTGGGACACGGAGGGATTTGGGGCTGGGGGGGCAGAACCCCCCGATTGGGACCCCCCTCCCCCGTGACCCTCTGGTCCTCAGGGAGCGAATTTCCTGCCGGGATCGCTTCCATAAATAATCCAACCGGGAGAACGGGACCTCCATTCCCGGGAGCGCCATCCCGAGTTCTCCATCCCCGGGGACCTCCAAACCTGGGACCTCCATCCCCGAGTTCTCCATTCCCGGGATCCCCATCCCGGTACTGCCATTCCCACCATCTCCATTCCCATCATCATCTCTATTCCCGGGATCCCCGGGCTGCCCCGCGGGGTCCCCGCTCCGCTCAGAGCCCCCTCCAAGCGCCGGGATCACCGGGAACACCGGGATCACCGGGATAACCGGGATCACCGGGAACACCGGGATCACCGGGATCACCGGGAACACCGGGAGCGGGATGGAGGGTGGGGGAGGCAGATGGAGAACCGGAGATCGGGACACCGGGGGGGGGTCCGGGACCACCGGGCTGCGGGTGAGGGGAGGGTGAGGGGGGCGCTGCCGGTGCCTCACCTGGCTCGCCTTGTAGAACTGCTTCTTCAGCCCCGCCACCGACATGGTGCCGGGAGCGGCGCCGGCGCGGGGTGAGGGCGGCGGGACCGTGTCCGTGGGATCCTCGGGAGAGCCTCGGGATCCTCGTCCCGTCCCGGCCCGGCCCGTCCCGTCCCCGCCGCCGCTTCCGCCGCCGCCGCCCGGGCCCGCCGAGCAGCGAGCGGCGCGGCCGGAGCGCCCAGCGCCGCCAGGGCGCCCCCTGCTGGCGCGGCGGACCAAACGCCGCGAGTCGCGACAGAGTCCGCCGTAGCCACGTGTTTATTCCTGAGGGACCGCCACGCGTGTCGCCCGTGGGGAAGGGAAGCAGAGCGCGACACGGGGACAGCCAGGTCGGAGCCGCTCGCCGCGGAAAGGGATGGTGAAACCGCCGCGCCGCTGAGAGGGAGAACTACAACTACCAGCACCCTCCGCGGCGCACAGTGCGCCTGCGCGCCGCGCCAACGGGGCGCTGATTGGCGGCTGGCGCCGCCGCCATTTCGCGCCTTGGCTCGGCGCCCCGAGCGGCGCGTTGGCGGCTCCCCCCCCTCCCCGCTCGGTGCTGCGGGAGAGGTGAGCGGTAATTCGGGGCGGCCTTTCCCGCCGCCCGCTGTGAGTGCGGCACCCCCGGGAGCCCCGGCCGCGACCACCCAGCCGGCCCTGCCGCCGCCAGCCAATCAGCGCCTCCAGCGCGCCGGACTGACAGCCGGCTTGGCCAATCAGCGGCAGAGCGCGGGCTCAGCCAATCGCTGGCAGGGGGCGGGCGGCGGGGCGGGTCACGTGGGGGCGGGCGGCCAATCAGCGCGGCGGGACGCGGGGTCGCCCCGGCTCCCGCCAAGTACGAGCGGGACGGGCCGGGCGGGCCCGGGAGCGGCGGGACGGGCCGGGCCTGAGGGGACGGGACAGGCCGGGACGGGCTGAGGGCACGGACGGACGGGCCGTGTGGGCTTCGGCCGCCGCCGCCGCCCGGGGGCCGCGCCGCCCGCGGGCACAGGTGAGGGCCGCGGCCGGTGAGGGGCGCGGGGTAACAAAGGAGGCGCCGGGGACGGGCCCGCCGAGGGGTTCGGTTGTGGGGGGGGGGCCGCACATCGGTTCGAGGCGGGAGGGAGGTTAAAACACCCCCTGCCATGGGCAGGGACACCTCCCACTGGACCAGGTGGCTCCAGCCTGGCCTTGGGCACTCCCAGGGATGGGGCAGCCACAGCTGCTCTGCCCAACCTGTGCCAGGGCCTGCCCACCCTCCCAGGGAGGAATTCCTGCCCAATATCCCACCTAAATCTCTCCTCTTTCCCTGTAAAACCATTCCCCTTGTCCTGTCCCTCCATGCCTTGTCCCCAGTCCCTCTCCAGCTCTCCTGGAGACCCTTTTGGCCCTGGGAAGGGCTCTCAGATCTCTTTGGAACCTTCTCTTCTCCAGCCTGGCCTTGGACACTCCCAGGGCTGGGACAGCCACAGCTTCTCTGGGGAATCCTTACTCTCACAGGGAGGAATTTTCCCTTCCCACCTCCTGGGGATGTTCCTGCCCTCAGTCCAGGGGTGGAGTGGGTGACACTGGGAGCCCTTTGTGCCCCCTCACAGCTCCTGGGGGAGCTGTTGGGCCGCTGTGTCCCCGGGAACACCCCCCAGGTGCTGATTAATTGTGTTTTCTCTCCCAGCCATGGAGTGCAGGGACAAAGGGGCTGTTCCTCCTCGGAAGCTCGTGCAAGGTAAGGGTGTGCCTGTCACCTGAATTTGTGCAATTTGTGGGTGTGATGTCACCAAATAACCCCCTGTTGTTGTTGTTGTTGCTGATGATGATGCTGTCGCAGCTCGACTGCCCTTCAAGCGCCTCAATCCGGTGCCCAAGGACAAATATGAGGTGGATCCCGAGGTGAAGAAAGCCAAGAGCTCCCCCAGCAAAGATCCCACCCTGGATTCATCCGGCACGTCCCTGGACAACGTGGAGAACGACTGCCAGCTGGGCCCTGATGGGAATTTCAGCCCCAAACTCGTCAATGGGAAAGGCCCCTTGGATCACTTCATCCAGAAAAACCCCAGGGGTGCCACAAATGACCCTGAGCCCCCCAAGGGCTCTGCCCACGGACTCGGTGATGCCACAACCCGGGGGGGTTTGGACCCTCCAGCTGCTCCCCCCAGCAG
Source organism: Myiozetetes cayanensis (assembly GCF_022539395.1). Classification (NCBI taxonomy): domain Eukaryota; kingdom Metazoa; phylum Chordata; class Aves; order Passeriformes; family Tyrannidae; genus Myiozetetes; species Myiozetetes cayanensis. The sequence continues at coordinate 14,457 of NW_026087387.1, forward strand.
GGCAGGGAAGGAGGGGAAGCAACTGAGCTGCCTGAGCTCCCCCCAGAGCGCCCACGGAGCGGATCCCACCGGGAATGCAGCTGGAGAAGGCGGGCTGGGAGGTGGGAGCCAGCCCTGCTCCCCCTGCAGGGCCCTGGGAGGCGGCCAGAGCGAACTGAGGGCCGTGCTCTTCGAGGGGAAGGTACCTGTGGTGCTCCTGCAGGACATCATGGCCGGCAGAGACCCCCAGGGGGCTCCTCCCGAGGGGAACGAGGCCCTGGAATCGTCTCCCGAGGGAGATTCGGGACTGAGCGAGTCCTCCCTGAGCTCCGGGAGCTCCCCCGAGCTCGGGGTGGGACCCAAGAGGAACACAAACCCTTTGGCTGCCTCCACCCCCCTCAGGAAGGTTGGTTTGCCCCCTCATTTCGGGGTTTTCCAGCTGCTTGGGGTCGGTTTGTGGGGTGAGGAGGATGCTGGGAAGGCAGAGGGGAAGGTTGGTGGTTGAGCCTGGGATTTCCTGCCAGCTTTGGAATCGTCCTGGAAACCCCCTCAGGGTTTTTTGCCTCGCCTGGTTCGGAGTTACTGGTGGATTTGTGCCCTGGGATTGTAACTTTTGAGCTGTGTTACAGTTTCATTTTGTGTTTAATTCAACACCTGCTGGGACTTGGCCTTTTGGTAATAACAGTTTGGCCCCTTAGGTGCTGTTTTCCAGCCTGTCTTTTATCCTCCTGGAATTCCTGTGAGCACCTTTTTCTTCCCTCCCTGGTTAAAATCAGTGCAGGTGCTTTTCCAGCTTGGAATTCCTGCAGCTGGCATGGAAAAGCCCTGGCACAGGGAAGTTGTGGCTGCCCCATCCCTGGGATTGGATCCAGTTGCAAAGGGGGTGGAACTGCCTCATCTCTGAGGTCATCCCAACCCAAATAATCCCGAAATTCTCTGGGATCAGCCCTAGATGAGGTGGTTTTATTGCCCTCCTGGTTGATGCTTCAACGAGAGACCCCCAAAATACCCCAATTTGGGAGAAAATACTGACAGAGAAACTTCCAAGGACACCAGGAAACATTCCCAGGGCTCAGTTTTTCCAGGGAAGGGATCAGGGAGGGCACAGTCACCCCTGGCAGGTGCTGCAGCCCAGCCTGGTTTACGTTTAGGCCGGATTATCTGCCCCTTGTTTTGTTCCACCCCGTTTTTAGAGTGGAAAATGGGAGTGGTATCAAGGGAGGAGATTGTTGAGGTGGAGAACCAGGTGTGTTCTTCAGGTAAGTGAAGCTCAAAGGGGTTTAACTTCCCTATTTATCCCACCTTGAGCCTCTTGAGAGAGAGATTTTAATCAACTTTTCCCTCAGGATTTAAGGGCAAACTGAGGGAAACCCCTCCCTGGATGAGCGAGGAACTCCCAAAATGATGGATTTTTTTATTATTATTTTTTTCCCCCCACAAAATGATCTCTTTTTCCCTCCTTGCAAACCCACAATCTTTCATCTCTAAAACAAACAGACACACTCAAGCAGGCATGAAGTATTTCCAGTGCAGCAGGACAGCAGAAAATATTAATTTCCTGGTGTAATCCTGCAAACAGGGCCTTGGTAAGACTGGGTTTGCTCCCTAAAATGGGGGGTTTCCCCAAAAAATCCACAGCTGAGAGGCCTGGAATGTTTGTTTTGCTGCCAAACTGAAGCTCCCACTTTGAAAAGAGCTCTTCTTTTGTGCCAGATAAATATAGAAAATAGAGCAGCTGGGCTGTGTTAGTCTGTCAAGCAGAGTTTCAGTGCTGTGAGTGGCAGGGGGAAGAGGGGGATGCAGCAACTCGAGCCACAGGGTGCTGAAATATTGACAAATTAAGGCTTTAACCACTCATCTTAAACATAAAATACTCCTTTTATCCTTCCCTAGCAGTAAAAAGTGTGACCTGCTGGGATTTTGGGCTCGATGGGAAAACAAGTGGGCTGCGATGACGAGAAGAAACAGCCTAAAAACCAGTCCCAAATCCCAATTTTAAAGCGACTTTGCCCCCAATTTAATGAGCAGCTCTCCATTCCAAGGCACATCCCCTTGGAAAAGGCACTCTGGAGCTGAGGGGTTTGTTTATGGAAAGCTGGGAAGGGGGATTTCATGGGAATCAGGGAAGATTGGGTGTGCCCTGCAGGAATTCTGAGGGTGCTGGGTCCAATCTGCTGCTCCATTTCCAATCTGTGCTCTTTTTTTTTTAAATTTTTTGTGGGAATGGGATTTGGCTCTTCCCTAAAACTAAAACTTCCCTTCTGTGCTTGCAGGTGCCTCAGAAATTCCACAGGAGCTCAGCAGAGAAGGAGAAGCTGAGGTTGCAAAGGGTAAGGGCTCTTTTTTTCCCCTCACACCCAAACTCACCCTGAGCAGCAAACAAAGCCCTTTTTTTTTTGCTGGGATCTCTTTTTTTTTTCCTGCTTTTCCTCACACTCCTGGATATGGAAAGACCTTAATGCAGGGAATGAATGGATTTTGCTCTTCCCAAAGCTCGAAGTGAGGGGTTTCTCACCCTTTTCCCCCCATTTTTCCAATCCCAACCTGTTTTTTCAACCCCCTGTTAAAAACAGCAGGGCTGGGAGGGAGAGAGGGGAGTTAAAAATGAGGCTGAAAATCAAATAGAACCACCCCTAGTGCTGGGAACTTCCCAGAGATCCCAGAAATTCCAGGACTCCGTCGTTCCCTTTGGCTCCACTTGGCTGTGGGGGGCTCTCTGGAATTACTGGAAGCTTGGGAAGTTGGGATGGGAAATCAGGAAAACCAGGCTGGAAATGCAATTCCTGCAGCATAAAAAAAAAAGGGCTATTTTTTGTGAAGTCCTTGTTTTATTTTTCTGGAATTCTCTGATTTATTTTTCTGGAAGTATTTGATTTTTTTTTTTTTTTCCCCTGGAAATGTTTGGTTTAATTTTGTTTTTCCTGGAATTCCTTTTTTTTTTTTTTTCCTAGAATTCTTTGATTGGAAATTTTTTTTCTGGAATTCTTTGATTTTTCTGGAATTCTTTGGTTTGGTTTGGTTTTTTTTTTCCTCCTGGAATTCTTTATTTATTATTCTTCGATTTATTACTCTTGAACTCTTTAATTTGGTTTTCTCAAATGATTTGTTTCGTTTTCCCCCAAAAATCTTTATTTTTCTCGAATTCTTATTTAAGAAGGACCTCCCAAGGATCAAATCCCACTCCTGTGACAGTGGAAAACATCAGGAAATCCTTATGGATTTCCAAATTCACTTCTAAAATGAACCCCACACCAGAGCACTGAGTGGGTGTGTCAGCTGAAGGGATGAAACGCTGCTTTTAATGAAGATTTTGATCCTTTACTTAATTTATTTTTATTTTTAAGATTTCTGTGCCCAAAAAGCCACAATTCCCTGAATATCCTGCTTTTTTTCCAGGATCAGGAGAGAGCAGACAAGCTCCAGAAGCTGCAGGCAGAGAGGGAGGAGAAGGGCAGGCTGAAGGAAGAAGCCAAAGCCGCCAAAGAACGAGCCAAGGAGGAGGCAAAGAAGAGGAAAGAGGAGGAGAAGGAGCTGAAGGAGAAGGAAAGGAGGGAAAAGAAGGAAAAAGAGGAGAAGGAGAAGGCAGAGAAGCTGAGGGTGAAGGAGGAGAAGCGCAAGGAGAGGCAGGAAGCTTTGGAGTGAGTGCCTTGGGAGGGATTCCCACCCCCACATTCCCATGCCATGTGGGATGGGCTGGAAAGGAAGGGCCTGGCAGATCCTTCTGCTCCCTCTCTGAGCTGGGAGATGGCAGTGCCACGGATTTTCCCACTGCTGGGAGTCCCCTCTGGCTCAATATTTGCTCCAGGAGCAATGAGGGAAGTGTTCTGTGTGCTCAGCCAGGCTGGAGTGGGGGATTATTTTCCTCTTGCTTGGCAAGGTTGGGGAAGGGCTGAGGGCAAATAAACCCTTCATGGTGCGTGGCAGTTCAAATTAACTCCCTGTTCCAGGGCAAAACTCGAGGAGAAGAGGAAGAAAGAGGAGGAGAAACGGTTAAGAGAGGAGGAAAAGGTAAATATTGGTGGTTACCAAACAAAAAGGTGTCCCTTTGCCTGTCTCTGAGTTCTTTTCCCGTGGTGAATCGTTGAGGGAGGTGTTCCCTGGCAGGATCCCGGGCTTCTCCAGGTGGAGATGGTGCCACTGGCACTCCAGCTGGGATGTGGAGCAGCTCCCTGTGGGATGCAGCCCTGTCCCCTCTCACCTGCTGGAGCTGCTCCACGTGGATTTTCACCTGTTCCTTCCACACCTCTTGGTTCCTTTGCTTTTCCCCTTCCCAAGTCTTTTCCCTCTGGGTGTTTTCCCCCTGCCCCTGATGTTGGAATGCCAGAGAGGACAGGCAGTGATTTTTTGGGGGAGGTTTGGAGATGAGTCATGCACAGGCTCACCTTGAATTGGAAAGCTCTGTCCTGTCTTGGTGTCTGTAAATTCACATTTTTATTCTGATTTCTCAGCGGATCAACGCCCAGAAAGCAGAAATCACCAGGTTCTTCCAGAAACCAAAGACTCCTCAAGCCCCCAAGGTGAGGGATTTGCTGGTCATGTGTGGGAGGGGTGTTTGGTCTCTCTTTAGTTGTCTCTAACAAACACCCCCATTTCCTTCTCATCCCAGAGCTTCTCAGGTGCACAGAGCGTTAATTTTCCTTAATTTCCTCATCTCAAAGCGCAAAGGATTTTAGGAAAAAGGCCAGAGCTGAGAGTCCAGGAGGAGTTTGGGATTATTCTCTTTAATTTCTTTGTTTCAAAGTGCAAAGGATTTTAAGGAAAAGGCCAGAGCTGAGACACCAGAAGAAGTTTGGGGTTAATTTTGCTTAATTTCCTTGTTTCAAAGTGCAAAGGATTTTAAGGAAAAGGCCAGAGCAGAGATTCCAGGAGAGGTTTGGGGTTGGTTTCATAAAACTCTCAGCTGTGTCTTCTCCACTGAGAGAACTCCCAGTCCTCCATAAACACCTCAACTGCCTTGGAATTGGAGCTTTGGGAAAGGCTTAACCTAAATCTTCCCTCACCCCGGGCTGGAACGTTGGGGCTGCAATTCCTGGGCTGTCCAAACCTTGACGTTCCTCACTTTGCTCTTCCAGATCCTCGCAGGCTCCTGTGGGAAGTTCGCCCCTTTTGAGATCAAGGAGAACATGGTTTTGGCTCCCCTCAGCCGTGTTGTCCCAGATCCAGACTCCTTGGAACAGCTGGATAAGCTCCTGCCCGCCCAGGACTGCGAAGTGTCCTTCCTGAGGGACCTGAAATGTCGCAAACCACGAAAATCCGGCGCCACCTGGGTCAGGAACAGGACTGACACAGTGAACAGGTCAGTGCTGGGAGGGCTTTTTGTCCCCTCTCAGGAGCTGCAGGAGGGGTTGGAGGTGGGAATTGGTGTTGGAGAGGTGGAGTTTTCCTGGGAGTTCTTCATTTTTCCCTGCCTGAGGATGTGGATTTCTGTCGTTCCGTAGGGAAAGGTGAGGAGGGGTCAGGGTGAACATCCCTGGAGGGAAAGGCTGAGGTAAATTGGGGGGTTTTGGGATGTGGCCAAAAGGTGACAGGTTAAATGAGTTCGTTCAGATGGAATAAAACCTGCTTTTTTGGGGGTTTTTTGGATGTGGGGTAATTTAGAGACGAAGTGAACGTTTTTGGGGTAAGATAGAAGTAACCAGGGAGGGTTTTTTTTGGGGGGTAAAATCTAGGGAATCATGAATATTTTGGGATTAAAATCTGAGTTAATTTGTAGGGTACAGAATGAACATTTTTGGGGTAAGATAGAAGTAACCAGGGAGGGTTTTTTTGGGGGGGTAAAATCTAGGGAATCATGAATATTTTGGGATTAAAATCTGAGTTAATTTGTAGGGTACAGAATGAACATTTTTGGGGTAAGATAGAAGTAACCAGGGAGGGTTTTTTTTGGGGGGTAAAATCTAGGGAATCATGAATATTTTGGGAGTAAAATCTGAGGTAACCTGTAGGGGACAGAGAGATCCTTATGAGTAAAAACTGAGGTAAGGAGCAGGTGACGTTTTGGGTATAAAATTGAGGGGAAAATCTTTCCCTGTGGGAAATCTTGTGCCTTTCAGCACTGACCAGTCCTGGCCCATCTGGGATGATTTTTCAAGGGAATATCCAGGGAATATCGGGGTTTTTCGAGGGAATATCGGGGTTTTTCGAGGGAATATCGGGGTTTTTCGAGGGAATATCGGGGTTTTTCGAGGGAATATCGGGGTTTTTCGAGGGAATATCGAGGTTTTCGAGGGAATATCGGGGTTTTTCGAGGGAATATCGGGGTTTTTCGAGGGAATATCGGGGTTTTTCGAGGGAATATCAAGGGAATATCGAGGCTTACCAAGGGAATGATACAGAGATGATAAGAGAGGAAAGTGGGCTGTCTGGAATTCCTGCAGGAGAACTGGGAGAGCCTGTGGATCCCAGAGCAGGTTGGCTTGGGAGGGACCCTTAAGGACCACCTGGATCCGACCCCCCTGCTCGGGGTGGGATCGTGGCCGCACTGAAGGGGGGGTTGAGCCGAGCAGGATTGGGGTGTTGTGTGGGCTCTGTGTCCCCCAGGAGGGGTTGCTGTGTGGGCTCTGCAGCCACCTCTGTCCCCCCTGTGCCCCCAGTGACGTGGTGGTGGTGGACAGCTGCCAGAGGGACGGCGTTCCCGACAGGGAGCAGTTCGGGAGGATGAAGCTGCTGCAGTTCAGCGAGAACCACCGGCCTGCCTACTGGGGCACCTGGAACAAGAGCACCACCCTCATCCGTGCCAGGAACCCCTGGGCCAAGGACAGTGTAAGCTCCTCTCTGCTGGGATTCCTTCTCTGTGCTCCAGCTCGCCCCAAATCCATGATTCCTGAGCTGCTTTCAGGGCTTTTGGGACTCCTAAGCGGGGTTTGGGTGACTCACGGAATATCTTGGGGTGTCTTGCAGAAACTGCTGGACTATGAAGTGGATAGTGATGAGGAATGGGAAGAGGAGGAGCCTGGAGAGAGTCTCTCCCACAGTGAAGAGGTGAGAGGGAAAAAACCAGATTTGGGAGCCAACTAAGGGGAGTGAGGGGGAAAAACCCACTTGGGAGCTCGTGGGTGTAATCGCTAATCAATTCGCTTTCAGGATGATGAAGAGGAGGGAGAGGACGAAGATGAGGACGATGGGTTTTTTGTACCCCATGGGTACCTATCTGAAGATGAAGGTGTGACAGAGGTAAGTGAGCTGGGTGCCCTTTGGCTTTCCAGGTGAGTTGTGGTTTTAGTGTCAACACTGGCAGGGCCGTGGCTCCCTCAGACCTGCACGGTTCAGGAGCGGCTTTGTGGGGCCCAGGGGATGTGACCCACAGCTCCTGTTGTTCCCTGCAGGGGGTGTGACAGGTCTGTGGTGTCCCCTGTTCCTTTAGGAGTGTGACCCAGAGAACCAGAAGGTCCGTCAGAAGCTGAAGGCCAAGGAGTGGGATGAACTCATCGCCAAGGGCAAGAGGTTCCACGTCCTGCAGCCTGTGAAGATAGGCTGTGTCTGGGGAAGGGGCAGAGCAGGACAGCGGCACAAACCCCGACCTCAAGGTTCTCCAGCAGTTCACAGCCTGTGTCCTGGACCCACCTGTGGCAGAGGAAGAGCAGCAGACCCAGAAGTGTAGCAAAAAAAGAGCCAGAGATCAGCAAAGTAAGACCTGAAGGGGCTCGGTGGTTGTGCTCTGCCGCAGGGTTTGTGCTGAGGGTTCAGTTCAGCATGGCCTGTTTCTGACCAGTCTGAAATCCAAGGAATCTCTGGGAGCTCTTGGAAAGGAGTTTTCTGGCAGTGCAGCTGGTGTGGCCTCAGTTAGGCTCTCCAAAAACTCGTGCTCTGCACGGTCTAGGAAATGAAGCCAACAAGACTTGAGCAGGCTCAGATTTAGGGTGGGCCTTGAGCACAGGGACCTGTTTATTGTTTGGAGGGAGAGGCTTTTGTTTGTGTGTTGGGTTTCAATCCTGAGCTTCTCCTGCACCTGATGCACACCAGGGTGGGAAGAACTCACAGAAAGGCTCAGTAGGGGTGAAGGTTCTATGGGGGGGGTGGATTTTCCTCCATCAAGTTTAGCTCTTGTTACAATCATGGGATCTCAGGATGGTTTGGGTTGGAAGGGACCTTTAAGATCACCCAGTCCCACCCCTGCCATGGGCAGGGACACTTCCCACTATCCTAGATGCCTCCAACCTGGCCTTGGACACTTCCAGGGATGGGGCAGCCACAACTTCTCTGGGAAGTCCATTCCAGCCCCTTCCCACCGTCCCAGGAGGAATTCCTTCCCCATATCCCCTCTCTCCCTGCCCTCTGACAGTGGGAAACCATTCCCCTTGTCCTGTCCCTCCATGCCTTGTCCCAAATCCCTCTCCAGCTCTCCTGGAACCCCTTCGAACATTTTGGGGTAAGATAGAAGTAACCAGGGAGGGTTTTTTTTGGGGGGTAAAATCTAGGGAATCATGAATATTTTGGGATTAAAATCTGAGGTAACCTGTAGGGGACAGAGAGATCCTTATGAGTAAAAACTGAGGTAAGGAGCAGGTGACGTTTTGGGTATAAAATTGAGGGGAAAATCTTTCCCTCTGGGAAATCTTGTGCCTTTCAGCACTGGCCAGTCCTGGCCTATCTGGGATGATTTATCAAGGGAATATCCAGGGAATATCGGGGTTTTTCAAGGGAATATCGGGGTTTTTCCAAGGGAATATCGGGGTTTTTCCAAGGGAATATCGTGGTTTTTCAAGGGAATATCGGGGTTGTTCAAGGGAATATCGGGGTTGTTCAAGGGAATATCGGGGTTGTTCAAGGGAATATCGGGGTTGTTCAAGGGAATATCGGGGTTGTTCAAGGGAATATCGGGTTGTTCAAGGAATATCGGGTTGTTCAAGGGAATATCGAGGCTTACCAAGGGAATATCGAGGCTTACCAAGGGAATATCGAGGCTTACCAAGGGAATATCGAGGCTTACCAAGGGAATATCGAGGCTTACCAAGGGAATATCGAGGGAATATCGAGGCTTACCAAGGGAATAATACAGAGGTGATAAGGGAGGAAAGTGGGCTGTCTGGAATTCCTGCAGGAGAACTAGGAGAGCCTGTGGATCCCAGAGCAGGTTGGCTTGGGAGGGACCCTTAAGGACCACCTGGATCCGACCCCCCTGCTCGGGGTGGGATCGTGGCCGCACCGAGGGGGCGTTGAACCGAGCAGGATTGGGGTGTTGTGTGGGCTCTGTGTCCCCCAGGAGGGGGGTGCTGTGTGGGCTCTGCAGCCACCTCTGTCCCCCCTGTGCCCCCAGTGACGTGGTGGTGGTGGACAGCTGCCAGAGGGACGGCGTTCCCGACAGGGAGCAGTTCGGCAGGATGAAGCTGCTGCAGTTCAGCGAGAACCACCGGCCTGCCTACTGGGGCACCTGGAACAAGAGCACCACCCTCATCCGTGCCAGGAACCCCTGGGCCAAGGACAGTGTAAGCTCCTCTCTGCTGGGATTCCTTCTCTGTGCTCCAGCTCGCCCCAAATCCATGATTCCTGAGCTGCTTTCAGGGCTTTGGGGACTCCTAAGCGAGGTTTGGGTGACTCACGGAATATCTTGGGGTGTCTTGCAGAAACTGCTGGACTATGAAGTGGATAGTGATGAGGAATGGGAAGAGGAGGAGCCTGGAGAGAGTCTCTCCCACAGTGAAGAGGTGAGAGGGAAAAAACCAGATTTGGGAGCCAACTAAGGGGAGTGAGGGGGAAAAACCCACTTGGGAGCTCGTGGGTGTAATCGCTAATCAATTCGCTTTCAGGATGATGAAGAGGAGGGAGAGGACGAAGATGAGGACGATGGGTTTTTTGTACCCCATGGGTACCTATCTGAAGATGAAGGTGTGACAGAGGTAAGTGAGCTGGGTGCCCTTTGGCTTTCCAGGTGAGTTGTGGTTTTAGTGTCAACACTGGCAGGGCCGTGGCTCCCTCAGACCTGCACGGTTCAGGAGCGGCTTTGTGGGGCCCAGGGGATGTGACCCACAGCTCCTGTTGTTCCCTGCAGGGGGTGTGACAGGTCTGTGGTGTCCCCTGTTCCTTTAGGAGTGTGACCCAGAGAACCAGAAGGTCCGTCAGAAGCTGAAGGCCAAGGAGTGGGATGAACTCATCGCCAAGGGCAAGAGGTTCCACGTCCTGCAGCCTGTGAAGATAGGCTGTGTCTGGGAGGGGGCAGAGCAGGACAGCGGCACAAACCCCGACCTCAAGGTTCTCCAGCAGTTCACAGCCTGTGTCCTGGACCCACCTGTGGCAGAGGAAGAGCAGCAGACCCAGAAGTGTAGCAAAAAAAGAGCCAGAGATCAGCAAAGTAAGACCTGAAGGGGCTCGGTGGTTGTGCTCTGCCCCGGGGAGAGAGCTGAGGGTTCAGTTCAGCATGGCCTGTTCCTGACCAGTCTGAAATCCAAGGAATCTCTGGGAGCTCTTGGAAAGGAGTTTTCTGGCAGTGCAGCTGGTGTGGCCTCAGTTAGGATCTCCAAAAACTCGTGCTCTGCACAGTCTAGGAAGTGCAGCTAACAAGACTTGAGCAGGCTCAGATTTAGGGTGGGCCTTGAGCACAGGGACCTGTTTATTGTTTGGAGGGAGAGGCTTTTGTTTGTGTGTTGGGTTTCAGTCCTGAGCTTCTCCTGCACTTGATGCACACAGGGGTGGGAAGAACTCGCAGAAAGGCTCAGTAGGGGTGAAGATTTCATGGGGGGGGTGGGATTTTCCTACATCAAGTTTAGCTCTTGTTACAATCATGGGATCTCAGGATGGTTTGGGTTGGAAGGGACCTTTAAGATCACCCAGTCCCACCCCTGCCATGGGCAGGGACACTTCCCACTATCCTAGATGGCTCCAAGCTGGCCTTGAACACTTCCAGGGATGGGGCAACCACAGCTTCTCTGGGAAGTCCATTCCAGCCCCTTCCCATCCTCTCAGGAGGAATTCCTTCCCCATATCCCCTCTCTCCCTGCCCTCTGACAGTGGGAAACCATTCCCCTTGTCCTGTCCCTCCATGCCTTGTCCCAAATCCCTCTCCAGCTCTCCTGGAACCCCTTCATGCCCTGGAAGGGGCTCTGAGGTCTCCCTTGAGCCTTCCCTTCTCCAGCCTGGCCTTGAGCAGCCACAACTTTTCTGGGCAATCCCATCCTAAAAACGAATCCCAGGCTCTTTATTTCCCTTCTGGAAACTGTGCTGATGGGTTTTATTTATTTATTTTTTACCCCCAACCAGGCTTTTCCTGAACTTTTAACCCATTGTTTTCCCCCCCCACCTCTGTCCCCCCCAGTCCTGGGCCACCTCCTGCCTCTGCTGCACGGCAACGTCAACGGGAGCAAGGTGATCATCCAGGAATTCCAGGAGTGCTGCCGGCAGGGACTGTTCAGTGGCGCGGCCGGGGGCAGCCAGGGGAGCCCCCTAAACCCCCAGCCCCCCTGTGGGGGGGAGGACATTGGGGTGCCCTCCAAGGCCAGGCTAAAGAGGATCATCTCGGAGAGCTCGGTGTACGAGAAGCGGCCCGAGCACCGCATGTGCTGGTACGTGCACATGGACGTGCTCCGCAGCTTCCAGCAGGAGCACCTGCCCGTGCCCTGCCAGTGGAACTACGTCACCCAGGTGCCCTGCTCCGGGCTGCCCTGTGGGGTGAAGGAGGAGGGGACCCCCGTGTTGGGCACGGTTGGACCGCAGAGCAACCCCGCGCCGGCCAAGAGGAAGGGCGTGGGCAGCATGTCCATCACCAGGTTCATGAAGAGAGCGCGGAGGGACGGGCAGGTGAGTGGCTGCAGGGGGGAGGGGTGGCCAGGGGGGTCATTCCTGGTGAGAGGTGGGCAGGGTGGTCATTCCCAGTGGTCAGGGTGGTCATTCCCAGTGGTCAGGGTGGTCATTCCCAGTGGTCAGGGGGGTCATTCCCAGTGAGGGGTGGTCAGGGTGGTCAGGGTGGTCATTCCCAGTGTTCAGGGTGGTCATTCCCAGTGAGGGGTGGTCATTCCCAGTGTTCAGGGTGGTCATTCCCAGTGGTCAGCATGGTTATCCCCAGTGAGGGATGGTCAGGGTGGTCATTCCCAGTGAGGGATGTCCAGGGTGGTCATTCCCAGTGAGGTAGGCAGGGTGGTCATTCCCAGTGAGGGGTGGTCAGGGTGGTCATTCCCCAGTGAGAGGAGTGGTCAATGGTGGTCATTCCCAGTGAGGGTGTCAGGTGGTCACTCCCAGTGAGGGATGTCACGGAGGGTGGCATGTCATCCCAGTGGTCAGGAGTGGTCATGACAGTGCCCTGTGGTCATTCCCAGTGAGGGATGGTCAGGGTGGTCATTCCCAGTGGTCAGGGTGGTCACTCCTCAGTGAGGGGTGGTCAGTGTGGTCATTCCCAGTGAGGGATGGTCATGGTGGTCATTCTTAGTGGTCAGGGTGGTCATTCCCAGTGGTCAGCATGATCACCCCCAGTGAGGGATGCTCAGGGTGGTCATTCCCAGTGAAGGGTGGTCACCCCAGTGAGGGATGGTCAGGGTGGTCATTCCCAGTGGTCAGGGTGGTCATTCCCAGTGAGGGATGGTCAGGGTGGTCATTCCCAGTGAGGGGTGGTCAGGGTGGTCATTCCCAGTGAGGAACATTCAGGGTGTTCGTGTTCAGGGTGTTGATTCCCACTTTGGAGTGTTCAGGGTGTTGATTCCCAATGTTCAGGCTGTCCCTCCCCAGCTGGGAATGGGGCTGGGTGTATTTTTTGGAACCCCCATCTCCAAACACAAACTCCTGCCTTTCACACCAGAAAAGCCCTTGGATGGGGACAGGAGTGAAATCACAGCACCAAAGAGATGAGTTCCTCTCGTGAGGGACTCTCTGTTCCACTGGGAACATTCCTGTCCTGCTGTTCCTCCATCCTCTGCTCTCTGGCACTGACTGCATCCAAGCTGGGAATATTTGGAGTGTCTGCTTGGCCCTGGTTTTCCAGCTGTGTGTGATTTGTGTCAGGTTTTGATGTGCCAGAGGCACAGCCCGGGCTGGGCACTCACAGCTGATTAAATGTGTTCCCCCAGTGCTGCCTGTGGAGCCTCCAGCTCATCCTGACACACAGGGAGCTGGAATTGCAAGTGCTGGGTTAAAAACAATAATTCAGAGGTGCACAGGGAGGGGGAATTTGCAGGTGTGATGTTCAGGAGCTTTGCTGTGGTTTTCCTCTTGCTGCTTCTCCTGCTTTCCAGGGTGACCTCAGGTGGTGGTGGAGCTTAATCATCCCAAAGGATGGCTGAGGAATGTGCTCATGGGGTCATGGAATGGTTTGGGTTGTTGTTCCAACCTGGCCTTGGACACTTCCAGGGATGGGGCAGCCACAGCTGCTCTGGGAAGTCCATTCCAGCCAATTCCCACCCTCCCAGGAGGAATTCCTTCCCCATATCCCCCCTAATCCTGCCCTCTGGCAGTTTGAAGCCGTTCCCTGTTGTCCTGGCACTCCAGGCCCTTGGAAACGTTCCCTCTCCATCTCCATTTATTCCCCATGTCCCGTGCACCAGGTCAGGAAAGGATCCAAGAATAGTTTGGGTTGGAAGGGACCTCAAAGCTCATCTCATCCCACCCCCTGCCTTGGACCTCAGATGAGGCTTTTGATGCTTTTGATGCTTTTCCTTCCCAATCTATTCTTGGCTTTTTTTCTTTTTTTTTTTGCCTTTTCCCCTGCAAAAGCTCAGCATTCAGGTACTGATGGAGATCAGAGACTTGTGAGAAGCTGCTCAGCCCCCAAACTCCATCTGCTTGGGGTTTTTTTTTTGTGTTTTTTTTTCTTTTCTGGAGCACTAAATAAAGGCAGGGAGATAAAAGTCTCTGCTTGGCACCCACTGGAAATTCAGCAGGAACAGCAAAACAAAAGCTTGGAGGAGAATGACATCACCAATGCCTGGATGTTTGCGAGCTCCTTAAAGCTGTGCTGCAAAAAGGTGTCACCATCCCCCCAAAAAAAAAAAAAGGATGTCCAAATCAGCCCTGCCTTGGGATTGAGAGCCCAACCAACCTGTTGAGCCGGGTTGGAAGCTCAAGGGAGAAGGGCTGGGAGGGCACAGCTGCCACATTTCCCCTCCCCTGGCACGTGTTTCCTTGCCCTGAAGCTCCAAAGCAGGACTTGTGCAAGCAAAAGGTGATTTTTTTTTTACAGAAGCTGGAGGGAGAGGAGTGTGGGTGTTGGAGTGGGCAGTGCCTGCCCACGTGGGGGGAGGAGCCTTCATCTGTCAGCTGGAAAGGTGGAAAATTGAGAATTCCTTGGCTTGGGTGGGGATGGGGGATCAGGGTTGTCATTTTCCAGCTGAAGGGTAAAAACAAAAATAATAATTTAAAAAAAAAAAAACCTCACAGCTGGGCAGCTTCAGCCACCCCTTGTATTGGGGTTTTTCCACTCAAAATGAGGCAGTTTGGGTTTGTTTTTTCTGTGGGCAGGGCAGGAAGAATTGTCACCTTTTCCCCCTTCCCCCTCAGCCTGGATAAAAGCTGATTGACAAAGGTGAGGAGGTCACAGGTCAGACCTGAGGAGAAAAAGTTGTTTTTCCACCTTCAGGAGGAAGAAAACACCCGAAAATTGGGAGAAAAGGAGGCTCAGGGGGGACCTTCTCACCCTGACAGGAGAGGGGGGAGCCAGGTCGGGCTCTGCTCCCAGGGAACAAGGGCCAGGACGAGGGGAAAATGGCTTCAGGTTGTGCCAGGGGAGGTCTAGAGTGGATATTAGGGAGGATTTCTCCCTGGAAAGGGATTTTCAGGGAATGGCTCAGCTGCCCAGGGCAGGGGGAGTCCCCACCCCTGCAGGGGTTGAACAGCCACGTGGATGTGGCTTAGGGGTTGGACTCGAGGATCCTGGAGATCCAACCTCAATGATTCTGTGATTCCATGAAAACAATCAGCTGGGGGTTGGTGGGGGGAGAGATTTCCCTTCCAAAAATCCACCAGAATCCAACAGAGTCAGATCCCCCCCAAGGCCCGAGCCGAGCTCTGCGTGGGCTGCTCAGCCCGTTGTGTAAGAGGGAAAAATCTTGGAGCAGGAGCCTGGCACCTTTCCCACTGTTTGTGCCACTGCAGATGAGGCCTTTTGGTCAAAGCCAGTGCCTGCTGGAGCTGGGAATTGCTGACTTTTTAATTTTTTTTTTTAATTTATTTATTCCCTTCCCTCCAAACGTGCCCCCCTCCCTGCTCAGAGTGTGCCCCTGGCCCCGGTGCCACCCTGCCCTTGCTGTACACCACACCTGGTACCTGTTCTCCCCCTCCAGGCTGAAGCTGTGGAGATGGATGGGTTTCAGGCAGACACCGAGGAAGATGAGGAAGATGATGACTGCATGATTGTGGATGTACAGCCAGCAAAAGGTGGGAATGCTGACACTCCCCCCAGGGAGAGCACGGCAGAGCAGGGACAGTGGGCACCCAAACTTGAGGTTTTTCTGCCCCTTTTTTCCCCATTCCTTGAGCTTTTCTCTCTCCATCTTTTATCCTAAACACTTCTCTGCTTGTTATCATTTTTTTTTTTTTGCCTGGGTGCTTCTTTGCTATTTCTGGTCTCCTCTAACCTGCTCCTGCCTTTTCTTTCCCTCCTCCTCCTCCTCCTCCCTCCTAAATAGCACAAAAACACTTGTGACTAGCACTTGGCTGCCAGTGTTACCTGTTTATTTCTGGGAAGTTAAAAAAAGGGCAGCATTAAGGGTTTGTATCCAGCAGATCCATTAATTATTGGGGAATGCTGCTGCTCCCTGGGGTGCTCAGAGCCCTTCCAAGGTGTGGGGTTGTGGGTGGAGGAAATAACACCGGGCACCAGCCACGCTCTGCTCCCCAAATCCCAGCAGCTCCTGGGCTTTGTGTCCCAGTTATCCCTTGGAAAAGGGTTTCAAACCCACCCCTTCTGTGGTGCAGGGGGTGTGGGGAGGACGTGGAGCAGCTCCTTTGATCTCGAGGAGGGTTTTTCAGCCGTGTCGATGATGCCGGGCGCGTGACGTGGCTCCCAAACCCCGCAGCTCCTTCCCTGCTGCCCTCCCAGAGCAGCAATCCCAGCACAACCCCCCACCCCTGAGTTCAGCCAAGTAGGGGTTTTGTGTCAGGCAGCTCCTCCTCCTCCAGAGCACGTGAATTCTGGAGGGTCTGAACCATCCCAGGCAGATCTCCTTTCTCTCTGGAGCTGCTGCTCCATCCTCTCCCACCTCCCAATAAAAAAAACAACAAACTGCTTGACAAGCAGCTTGGTTTTAAATCTCTAAGCTGCTTTTGCTTCATTACCAGGGCTCTGAGAGATGAAAAAAACCTCGCCTCAGGTTTGTCACCCCCTTGTTCTGGAGGTGCTTCCCCCCCTTTGGGCTCTGCTGACACAAAATGCTTGTTTAGCTCTGCCCGACTCAAAAAGCACTGAAAAGATGATGAAAATCCCTTTTTTTTTTAGTGGTTGAAGTGATTTGTCTTTATTATTTTATTTTTTTTTATTTTATTCTGGATGGGTGATAATAAATACAAAATCAACATTTAAAGCCGGTTTTGAAGCAAGGGGGGAGAAGGAGGCTGAGACAACACAGGGAGTAGATAAATTCTGCTGGATTAACGAGGTGATTTAACAACAAACCCAACGTGTTTTGTCCTTTGCAGACTCTACAGCTTCAGAACCCAGTGGTACAAGAGCTGCTCCCCAGGACACCAGCCCAACTGATACAGTTTGAGACTTAAAATGCCTACTAACTCCTCTGTATGTATGTAGAATGAGTTAGAAAACTTTAAACCCTGTGTATCTTTGCCCAAGATACTTGAAAGTATTCCACATTTCTTGTAAAGAGAAGACAGCACTTTGTTCTGCTTCAGCCCAGATGGAAGCTTAAATGTTTTTTTTTAATTAGTTCTAGCTTTTTAGCTTGGTTTTTTTTAATTAAAAAAAAAAAACAAAAAACAAAAAACCACAAAACTGCATATTAATCTGACCTTAATAAAGCATTATTGAAATTTTGATACTTCTTTGTAATGGAAGGTATCTAAGTTATCTCTAAGAGGAGCTGAGGGATTTTTTGGGATAAGCTTATTGTGATGCCACGGGGTGGGGGGGGGGAATGACTGTTCATAATGTTGTACAGCGTGGCCTTGGCTATAAATGATGTACAATTATATATGGATTTATGCTCTTGTACCATCCTGTCTGTGGTTTTGCTTGCTACAGAGAACAGCACATTTGGAAAGAGGGGGAGGAAAAAAAAAAAGGTATCTTGTTGCTCTTATTTTGGAATTAATTACAGGTCAGGGGATGATTCTCAGTCCCCTCGTTTACATCAGAGCTTGTCTCTGGCCCACGGGAAAACATGAAGGTTGAGGTATAAAGGAGTAAACTGAGGTATAAAGGACTAAACTGGCATCAAACCTGGTGGGATAGGGAACAAAGTGCCGTTTTCTGGGATTTGTGGGTTATTAATTAGTCCCTTAAAAGGGAGTTCATGTCCCCAGTGGGCACCACCAGCAGCCAGGACCTGCTGTCAGTCTCAGGCTGCCCCAGTAACACCAGTGCCAGCCCCAGCCCTGACTGGTTTGGCATTCCCAACCCCTCACAGTGCAATTCAAATCACTTGGAGCAGAACTGAGTCTTTAAATAATTCCATTTAATCGCACTAAGTGTCACCTTACCCCAATATATTCTCTCCCGCAGGAGTTACAGTGCACACAGAAGCAAAAGGGGCAGCTGAGTTCTAAACCCAGCCCCACCCCCCCGAGGCTCAGGTTGGTGATCCAGCCTAGCAGCACTAATCCCTGCTCCACCACTGCCTTGGGAACACCCTCCTGGAATGTGGTGCTTAAAGCCCCCTGGAGCAGCCCAGGAGGTGCCTCCCTGGGCGAGGCCGCGGCTCCTGGAGCTGCGTGGGGACAGAGTGCGGGGTCTGCACAGCCCCCCCACCGTCCCCTGTGAGGGCACACAGCTGGCAGCTGCTGGGAAAGGGAGGGAAGAGTCTAAAAACAGCAGCACTGAGCCCACTGCCCTTTATTTCAGGGGAGGGTCTGCACCCTGGCCAGGAGCTCCGGCCTCAGGGGGCTGTGGGGCTGCTCCTCTCCTGCTGCCTCGATGTCTGCCATGACCGCTGCGTCCCAGGACAGGCTCAGGAGGGCTGAGGGCACCTGCCACGGGAGAGGCACGTTAGTGAGCTGGAAAATCAGGGAATGCTTTGGGGTGGAAGGGACTTGAGAGCTCAGCTTGTTCCACACCCACCCTCCCCACACACACAGCGTGGGCAGGGACACCTCCCACCACACCAGGTTGCTCCTTGGGCACTTCCAGGGATGGAACATCCCCAGTTTCTCTGGGCTTGTAACGCTCTGTGCCCGTTCCCAGAGCTGGGAAAGCTTCAGCTAAAATGGACAAGGGTGGATTTCTGCGAGAAGCTCCTTCTGGGAGACGCTGCTTTGGGCTTTTCTGTTCGTGTCCCTGCCTTGCCTTTGCTGCCTTTCCCTCTTTTCCCAGTGTGGACGCTCAGCCCCCTGCAGTTCCCTCCAGACTCTGAAGCCTCCAAGCAGTTCCTTTGTTTGCTTGTGCTTAAAACGAGGGGCCAGGGCACAACCTGGGGCTCTGAAAGCTGAAGACACACCCCAAGCTCTGAGACTGTATTGGAAAGTGCTCTCTAAAATGAAAGTTCTCTCTAAAAGCAGCTGAGGGATTTTGGAACAAGCTTAGTGGGGGACTCTGTGGAAGGTACCAACTCTCACTGGCTTTTTTTTTTTTCTTTTTCCACTCACCAGCCCACATTCATTGAAGGCCAAGTTCTCATCAGTGAGTTTGAGACCTCCAGGCCCCAGCAGCTCAAAGGGCAGCCAGTCATCTCTGAGTGCTTCCCTCACGAAGCTGTAGAGCACAGACACGGCTTCTCGGGCGTAAAACGTCCCTGCCATGAGAGAAACGAGGTGAGGGAGCGTGGCCTTTCCCAAAAATCCAACCTTTTGTGGCCCCTTCTGACTGCCTCAACTACTTCAGTGCCACGCAGCCAGGCTGATTTAACCCAAAATGCATGAAAGCAGAGTGCCCAAAGAAAGTTCTTCCATTGTTGCAAGCCCCTGCCAGGCTGTGACAAAGAGCTGGGAGAGCCTGAAGTGATTTCCAGAGTTCTGCTGGAAGATTGGAAGGGGATTTATGTTGTTGTACAGCCTGACACCACACAGGGCAGCCTCCTGCTGGTTCCTGTGACACGCTGGTCTAATGAGTCCAGCTTGTTCCCAGAGGTTTGGGAAGAGGAGACTTTAATTAATGAAGCCTTGGGATTCCTCCCCACCTTTAAAATCCCAACCCTGAGATGGAGATGGGAATTCTTGGAGAAACATCCCGCTCTAGTTTGGTGTTTTACTCTACGAGCTGTGTTAATAGTCAGCTTTTTATCCTACAAGCACCTTCAGAAGGTGCCCAAAGGCAGGATGAGGAGGGTGAGGAGCCTTTTTTTTTACCTTGGAGGATGTATCCGTCAGGAAAGCGCACTCGGAGCAGGGTGTAGTTGTACTTCCTCATCTCCCTCTGCTCCTCCTTCTCCCTCATGGCTCTTGTCCTCAGCATCGAGGCCTTCTCCACTGCCTCTGTCCTGCGGGGAGAGACCCTTTCAGGCACCAGGGATGGGGACAAAGTGGGACAACAGGGACTGGCTGGCATCCCCTGGCCCCTCCTGCTGCTCCAGCCCCTCAGGACAAACCCAGGATCATACCAGTGCCAGGGTCTGTGTTGGGTCATGGGTTGGACTGGACGATCTCAGAGGTCTTTTCCAACCTGGCTGATTCTGTGGGACAAACCCCTGGCTGGCACCCCCCTGGTCCCTCCTCCTGCTGCTCCAGGCCCTCAGGACAAACCCTTCCAGCCCCTCAGGAGAGGGACAACCCCCCAGCCCCTCCTCCTGTTCCAGCCCTCACCGCAGCCGCTGCTCCCTGCGGATCTCATCAGCGCTGAGGTTGTAGAAGTCGTCGGGCAGCTCGAACCTGGCGGCCGCAGGGGAGGGCTGGAACAGGCGGGGCTGCCGGTCCAGCCGAGCCCGCAGGGGCTCCGAGCTCAGCAGCTGCTCCTTGCGCTCCTTGAGGTCCTCCAGCCGGGCCAGCACCTCCTCCTTGAGCACGTAGAACTGCTCCTCCTCGGGGCCATCTGCAACCAGGCGGGCAGGGGGCTGTGCCCGGATCCCCCCGGCTGCAAAGCCTGGCCCCTAAACACCCTGCTTAACCTCAGCACCTGCCAGCTCTGCTCCCTGGAAACCCCCTTCCCCTGGAAACCCCCTTCCCCTGGAAACCCCCTGCTCCCAGCAAACCCCACTCCACTGAAACCCCCATTCCCTGCAAACCCCGTTTTTTTGCAGACCCCACTCCCTGCAAACCCCAATACCTGAAAACCTCGTTCTGAAAACCTCATTCCCCCAGTACCTGCAAACCCCACTCCCAGCAAACCCCAATTCCTGCAAACCCAATTCCCCTGAAAACCCCATTCCCTGTAAGCCCAATTCCCCTGAAAACCCCGCTCCCCACAAACCCCATTTCCCCACAAACCCCATTTCCCTGCAAACCCCACTCCCTTTTGAGGCTCTTGGTCTTTCCAGGAACAACATAGGAAACAGAAGGGGAAGGATCTTTGGAAAATGTCGTGTCTTGCCAGAGAGCCCTCCCCAAACCCCACATCACCACTCTGGCCTTCCTTGCCTTGCCCTGGAACAGGCAGCGTTTTGTCTCAAACCCCACAGCCTGGAAAAACTTGTGTGCCCCTTCCAAGCAGCTTATCCTTTCCTGGAAGGGAAGGACAGGATTTAGATGGAGTTTGCTCCAAGCAAAGGAAACTTTCCGAGGCCGGGCAGCTGCAGGAACCCCGAGCTCACCTGAAACACCTTGTTCTGCAGTTTGATTTTCCGGTATTTCTCCTCCTCTGGATGGAGGTAGATGTTGTCCAGGTACCTGCAGGAAGAGGGAGGCACTGCATGGAGCAAAGCATGGATCTTCCAAGGCAGAACAGGAAACAGAGACCTCAGAGTATCTCTCACAGAGAAAAGAGGTGAGTGAAATACATCAGCGTTTCCAAACCTCCTGGCTTGGTGGCCCAACTGCTCATTTTCAAACACCTCCAGGATGCTGAAATTGGGTCAACTGACAATTCAGGTGTTTCTTCCCCAAAATAAAACCCCCACTTTGCCTGGAGCACAGCAAGAAAACCCACCTGGGAAAGGGCCGAGCCCCCCGTGCCCTCAGTCCCACCAAGGCAGCCCCGCTCACTTGGCCATGGTCTCCACGCCCACCCGGACCTTCTCCCGGTCCTTGTTGAAGGTGTGGATCTCCATGATGGAAGCAGCCACTGGATCCACGGAGAAATACTGGGGGAGAAGGAGAGGAGCTGGTCAGGGAGGAGCTGAGCCCAACTCAGCACCACGTTTGTTCCTCCCCACAGTGGGATAATAAAACACCCCGTGGGGTGGGATAAAACACCCCTAAAGGTGGTTCAACAGGTAAAGTTAAATTGTCCTGGGGGAGATTTTACAGGGAGAAGGTTGGAGAGGTCACTGGAGGGGACACAAAAGGAGTTGGAGGAGGAGGAGGAAGGAAAGCACTCACTGCCTGGATGGCTTCCCGGAGCTGCTTTTCCTTCTGGTCTTTCCTCACCACGGCGCCGGTCAAGGGGCAGATAAAATAGACCCCCGAGACAGAGGGAGCAGCTGCCCCTTCCTCCTGCTCCTGAAGGAGGGAAAACCAGGCACCAAACTGAGCTTGGCTCGGGTTTGCCTGTTGTTTAACACCCTGGCTGATCCCCACAGGGCAGGCAGAGCAGGGAAGGGCAGCACCTCCCTCACCTTCTCCTCCTCGGGGAGCCCCTTCTCGCTGGCAGCTGCCTCGGCCATCAGCTCTCTCCTCACTAGGAGACACAAACCCTGGTTACAGCACGGGCTCAGCACATTCCAGAGGCTTTGGGACAGCACAGGGGAGGGGAACACCTGGGGAAGGGAACAACACCTGCCCAGGTGCTGCGTCCCAGCCCAAGGGTGACTGTGACCCTGACCCCATTCCCATCGCGCTCAAGCAGCTCCCTGTGTCCCACCCGGGCAGTTTTCCACCCGGGATCGCCATCCCCGGGCTCTGGCGGAGCTCCAGCCGTTCCTACCCTGGTTCTTGATGGATTCCTGGGAGCAGGAAGGTGCCTTTCCCTTGGGCTTCAGCTCGAGCCGGGCCAGCGCTGCGGCCGCCGCCATCTGAGCCTCGTCCGTCGGGGCCTGCCGGGGCTTGGGGGCCGCCTCGGCTTTGGGCTTCTCCCTGGGGGCCCTGGGAGGGGGGGCACGGGCTTGGTGACCCCCCTCGGGATTAATTAGGGTGTGGGTTATGGGGGGTTAATTAAGGGAACAGGGGGACACCCCTTCCTGCACAGGGATACCCCCCAAAAGGAACAGAACACCCCACGGCCCAGCCCAGGGGGGGTTCATGTAGAGGTTGGGGGTTAATTAGGGGGGTGTTCATTAGAAGAGGGAGGGTAGGGTCTCATTTTGGGGAGGGGGGGGGAGTGCACAACACACCCTCTTCTAGGCAGGGGCTCCAAAATGAATAACACCCCTTTTTTCCCCCAGGATAAGGGGGAATGACCCAAACCGGGGAAAACGACCCAAACCCCAAGGCAAACGACCCAAACCGGAGGATAACGACCCAAACTCGGAGAAAACGACCCAACCGTCGGGAAAATTACACAAAACCGGGGATAACGACCAAAACCGGGGATAACGACCCAAACCGAAGGATAACGACCCAAAACCGGGGATAACGACCCAAAACGAAGGATAACGACCCAAACCGGAGGATAACGACCCAAATGGGGGGATAACGACCCCAAACCGGGGGAAAACGACCCAAACCCGGCCCCACGGAGCGGGGACACCGCTGTCCCCCGGGGGATGCGCCGGTCCCGGGGACCCCCGGGGGATGTGCCGGGGTCGGTCCCGGTGTGTCCCCCGTTCCCTCAGGGAGGCCCGGGGGGTCCCGGGGATGGCTCCCGATCCCCCCCGCACCCATCCCCCGTTACCGGGACGGCTCCGAGAGCTTCTGCCCGGGCCCCGCCGTCTTGAACTTCAGGTCGGCCTTGATCTCCTGGAAGAACTTGCGCATGGCGGGGCCGGGAACGCCGGGACGGGGCCGGGATGGGATGGGGAGCGCCGGGACAGGGATGGGGAGCGCCGGGACAGGATCAGGAGCACCGGGACAGAGATCGGGAGCACCGGGACAGGGCCGGGATGGGATCGGGAGCACCAGGACAGGGATCGGGAGCACCGGGAGCTCCGGGCCAGGGCCGGGCCCCGCCCGCCTTTCCGGCCCGCCCTCACCGTCACCGGAACGGGCCGGGCCCGGCCCCGCTCGGGCCCCGGCGGAGGCGAGGATGGAACTCACGGACCCCCACGGACCCCGCGGCACCGCCAGGCTGCACCCAGAGACCCCCACGGACCCCCACAGACCCCATGCCTGCACCCACCGACCCCTCCGGACCCCAGGCCTTCACCCACGGACCCCACACCCGCACCCACGGACCCCCACAGACCCCAGACCCCCACCCACAGAGCCCAGGCACCCTCTGGGTTTGCACCCATTCACTGCCACGGACCCCAGACCCGCACCCACAGAGCCCCGCAGGCTCCAGACCTGCACCCATGGGACCCCAGGCACCCCCTAGGCTTGCACTTGCCCAAAACCTGAGGATGGACACACCCCCTGCAAGTCAGGCTGTTCCACGAGGTTTAATTCCACAGCACAACAACTCCTCCTGGGACACGGGACACTCCCTGCCGAGGAAGGGGCTGCCATGGGCAGGATCAGGGGGACCCCCACCCCAAATGGGGGGGGTCTGTGTTCACCTGGGCAGGGGCAGCTGTGGAGCAGCTCCTGGCACTGCTGCTCCGGTGGCATCGGCACAGGGAGCAACCGCTGGGACACCCTGGTGGCAACCAGGGCCACAAACACAGGGGTGAAGGAACAATCCAGTGGGGATTCCTGGACTGAGACATGGAACAACTGGGCCCACAGCACAGGAGATGCTGTGGAGGACACAGAGACCCCAGAGAACCGCTGGGATATGGCACAGATGGGATATGGCATGGACTGGATATGGCACAGATGGGATATGGTATAGACTGGATATGGCACAGCCAGGACATGGCACAGCCTGGATTTGGCACGGCCCAGCAGGAGTGAGGGCTCACCTACAGTGTGAACTCCCAACACCCTCCAGACACCCCTCACTCCATGAATTCCATCTGGCAAAGCCGGTTGGAATTTCCTCTCAACACACCCCATGGGTTGTCCCCACACCTCCCCCAGGGCCATGTTCCCCCTGGGAACAGTGTCTCCCCCACGGCATGCTTTGATGTTTTGGGTTTTGTTCCCACTGGGAACAGCCCGGTGTGGGCAGAGCCTGCGTTTCTGTGACCTTGCAGATAATCGAGTTTGGGTTAAACCCAAACACAACCCTTGTGCCTCCCATAGCCCTC
This sequence comes from Myiozetetes cayanensis, assembly GCF_022539395.1. Classification (NCBI taxonomy): domain Eukaryota; kingdom Metazoa; phylum Chordata; class Aves; order Passeriformes; family Tyrannidae; genus Myiozetetes; species Myiozetetes cayanensis. Next base: position 38,834 of record NW_026087387.1, read on the forward strand.
AGGCCCTTCCCCACATCCCTGTGACCCCTGTCCCCCTCCATACATCCCTGATGCCCTTCATATCCCTGTGATCCCCCAGCCCTGCCTCTCTCCATATCTCTGTCCCCATATCCCATATCCCCAAGGCCCTGTGACCCCCCCAGCCTTGTGACCCCGCCAGTCCTGTCCCCCTCCCATATCCCTGTCCCCCCCATATCCCCATGACCCCCCTCCCCATATCCCTGTCCCCCTCCCCTACCCCTGTCCCCCAATTATCCCCCTGTCTCCCTTCCCTACCTCTGTTCACCCCATACCCCTGTCCCCCTCCCCATATCCCTGTCCCCCATACCCCTGTCCCCTCCCCTACCCCTGTCTCCCCATACCCCCATGACCCCCTCCCCATATCCCTGTTCCCTCCCATATCCCTGTCCCCCTCCCTTAACCCTGTCCCCCAATTATCCCCTGTTTCCCTTCCCTACCTCCTGTTCCCCCATATCCCTGTCCCCCTCCCTACCCCTGTCCCCCCATATCCCCATGACCCCCTCCCCATATCCCTGTCCCCTCCCACATCCCTGTCCCCTCCCCTACCCCTGTCTCCCCCATACCCCCATGACCCCCCTCCCCATATCCCTGTCCCCCATACCCCCCATGAACCCCCTCCCCATATCCCTGTCCCCTCCATACCCCTGTCCCCCTCCCCATATCCCTGTCCCCTCCCCTACCCCTGTCCCCCACACCCCCATGACCCCCTCCCCATATCCCTGTCCCCTCCATACCCCTGTCCCCCTCCCCATATCCCTGTCCCCCTCCCCATATCCCTGTCCCCCCATACCCCCATGACCCCCTCCCCTCAAGCCCCGCCCCCCCCAGCGCCCCCCGCTTCGGCGCCTCCGGCGGCGCGGCCCAATCCCGTTATCCCGCCGGGCCGCCTCCTCGCTTCCATTGGCCAGAGCCGCTGATCGACATCCCCGCGGACCAACCGGCGGCTCGGAAGCGGCCGGGGGCGGGACATCCTGCGTGCCGTGCGGCGCGGGCCGCCCCCGCCGCCCGCCCGGAGCTGCCGCGGCCTGGGCTGGGCCTGCCCGCGCCCGGTGCCCCCCGGTGCCCCCCCGGCACCGCCCGGAGCCGCCATGCCACACAGCTTCAAACCCGGAGACCTCGTCTTCGCCAAGATGAAGGGCTACCCGCACTGGCCGGCCCGGGTGAGAGACCTGCGGGGCCGCGCCGCAACCCCCCCCCCCCCACCTCACCTCCTAACCCCGGGGAAGGGAACGGGGGGTCCCGGACCGGGATGGGGGTGGGAGAGGGAAGGGGGGAAGGGGATGGAATGGGGGCACGCACCGGCTGCTGTGCCCGCACAAGAGGCTCCTGCCGGGATGGAGGTGCCATAACGGTGCATGGACCGGGATGAGGACGAGGGACCGGGATGGGGGTCCCGGACCGGGATGGGGGTCTCGGACCGGGATGGGGTCCCAAACTCGGGATGGGGTTCCGGATCCGGGATGTGAAGACGGGACCACGTTGGTCAGGGACCACGGGATGGAGATGCTCGGACCGGCCGTATCCCGGATCAGGTGTCCCAAAGCCGGGATGGAGATGCCATAACGGGATCCTCGGGCGGACCGGGATGTGGAAGCGGGACCGGGGTGGGGGGACACGTACCGACCCCTATCCCGGATCAGGAGACCCAAACCGGGATGGAGATGCCATAACGGGACCCGGGCCGGGATGGGGATCCTGGACCGGGATGGGGGGACGGTCCAGGGGTGGGGGGGGGTCGGTACCGGGATGGAGGTGCCATAACGGGACCGCTACAGGGATGGAGTGCCCTGTACCGGGGTGAGAATCCCGTACCGGGATGGGGTCCCGGTACCGGGATGGAGGTGCCATAACGGTGCCTGTACCGGGGTAGAAAGGTCTGTACCGGGATGGGATCCCGGTACTGGAATGGGGTGTCCCGTCCCGGGATGGGATGTGCTGTACCGGGATGGGGTCCAGGTACCAGTGCAGGGCTCCCATTCTGGGATGGGGGCCCTATTCCAGCTCCCACACCGGGACGGGGGCTTGGAACTGGAATGGGATGTCGTGTACTGGAATGGGGGACCCCGTGTCAGCACCGGTGCCAGGATGGGAGCCCTGCCCTGGGGTAGGGTCCTGCCCTGGGATGGGGGTCCCACAGCAGCACCTGTACTGGACCTGCAGTTTGATCCTGGGAGGGGATCAGACAGGTGCTGTGTTGGTGCCTGTACTGGGATGGAGAATCCCAGACTGGGATGGGAGTCTGGGACTGGAACTGGGGTCCTGTGCTGGTGCCTGTGCTGGGAGGGACCCATAACCAGGCTGGGGGTCCCATCCTGGCAGCTGTTCCAAAGGGAGATGTGTGGGGGTCCCACACTGGTGTCTGTCCCTGGATGAGGGACCCCTGGGGCCGTGGCCTGGGGACCCTCCCTCCAGCTGGGGTGACCCCAACTCTGGGGTTGCCTCTCACAGCCACCCCCAATATCCCAGCAGAGTCCTGCCCTTCATCCTCCATCCTCATTCCCATTCCCAACTCCTCACCTGGACACCACCTGCTCTCTGTCCTCACCGTGGGGGGACAGAACTGGGGTCTGTCCCTTGCTGGGGACAGCGGGGGGGACGTGCTGGCTGTGACACGGGTGGGGGGGGTGCTGTGAGTGCTCTGGGGGTGCTGCTGCTGTTTTGGGGGTGTTCCTTGTGGGACCAGCTGGTCCCACCGTGGGGTGACAGCGTTGTTGCCGTTGTCGGTGAGGGACTGCCGGGCGTCCCAGGCCGGGCAGGTCCATCCTCTGAACGTGTGTCCCGTGGGAAGGGACCGGCAGGTGGAAGCCGTGTGGGATCGGGGAGGCTCCGGGTGCCGGAGCCGACGCCGCTTTGGCTGCACCACGCCGGGAGATCCGGGATGCTGGGATACCACCTTCTCTTCCTCCTTCTCCTCCTCCTCCTCCCAGGAGAACCCTCGTGCCGCTGCAGCCCCTCTGCTTTAGCTCGCTTGCTTTGTCTGGGGAGGGGTCCCCCCCACCCCGAAGACCTCCCCGGGGCTCCCCCCGCCCGCCCGGAGCACAGAAGACCGGGGTGGCCCCTGCACATCCCGGGGCTATTCCTGCAGCCGGGAAGGACCCTCGGGCCGCTCAGCAATCGCCCCCCACCCCCTGCTGGGGCATCCCTCGGGGCGATGGATCTCTGGGGAGTAGCACGTGGAGAGATGACCCCGCGCCGAGCTCTGCCCGGACCCCTCTGGTTACTCCTGTAAGAGATCCCGCCGGGATCCCTCAGGGACTCCGCTCCGTGGCCAGGGCTCTCTTGCCACCAACAGGGACCCCCGATCCAGACCCTGCTCCCCAGCCAGGGCCCCGCCCGGGGGGGCTTCCCCGCCGCGGGTGCCGGAGGCCGACGCCGCTTTGCCGGGGCTCGAGGACGTTGTCGCCGCTCTGTCACCGCTCTGTGTCACCGCCCTGTCTGACCAACCCCCCCTGCTTTGGGTTTCCTTTCAGATCGATGACATCGCGGACGGCGCCGTGAAACCCCCCCCGAACAAGTACCCCATCTTCTTCTTCGGCACCCACGAGACGTAAGCGCCGCCCCGCTGTGTCCCCCCACCCCAGCTTCGCCGGGGCCCCGCCGGCGCCCCCCGGGCCTCACCTCTGCTTTGTGTCTCTCTCCTTCAGAGCCTTCTTGGGCCCTAAAGATCTGTTCCCTTACGAAAAGTACAAAGACAAATATGGCAAACCAAACAAGAGGAAAGGCTTCAACGAGGGGCTGTGGGAAATCCAGAACAACCCTCACGCCAGTTACAGTGCCCCTGCGGTGAGTGCGGGCCGGGCGGGGGGGCTGCCACGACCCTCCCTCCCCTCCAGCTGGCTCTCTGCTCCTCTCTCTGCTTCTCCTCGCTGCTGATGCGCTTCCAGCTTGGCTTTCTCGGGGTGGAATTGGCTCCCCTCTGCTTCCCTGCCCTCCCCCCTGCTGTTGGAGCCCGCTCTCCTCCTCTGGAAGGTGCTTTTGCAGGCGGGGTTTGGCTTTGTGGTGCTCGCCTGAAATCGCAGAGGTTTTGTTGTCAGAGTGAGAATTTGAGGCCTTGCTCATCCTGGGCTGTTGGACAGTCCCCTTTTCCATCCTTTTCCAAGGTCTTGAGTCCTCCAGCGGGATTCAGAGAGGCAGTTCTTTGTCAGCTGCTCGTTGGGGGGCATCTTGTGACAGTAATTGCGGTCCAGTTTGTCGTGCAATGATTGTCTGGCGTTGTAGGGAGTTGGGCTGGAGAGGCAGAGGAAGGTTTTGGAGGTGAAGCAACAAGGTCCAGGTCTGGAGGACAGGGAATGGAGCCTCCTTGGCTCTGGTGAGGAGCCAGGATGTGGTTTGAGGGGCTCTGGGAGATGGTTGCACCCCGAGCTCTGGATGTGGGGTGAGGTGAGACCGTGGAGGTGCTTGAAAACCAGGAGGTTGATGGTGGTGAAGGAAGCACCTGCCCTGGTCAGGAATCCACCAGGATCCCATCAGGGATAGGGACCTTCTGTGACTGAGGGACCACCAGCACCAACTGCATCCCGTGGGCAGAGGAGACTGAAATAGAGGTTTTCCTTGGTTTTGAGGCCTAAATGAAACGAGGTGCCAGGAACAGTCAAGGGCAAGGAGAGGCTTTTCCAGCAGCTGGAAGGATCCAGGCTTTAGGAAACACCGAAGATGGAAGTTGGGGTTTGCTGTCCCTGCGTGAGGAACCTGCTGGAGAAGCGAGGAGACCTTCAGGGAGCAGGACACGGGAGATGCCAACTGGGAAGAGCGTGATGGCCACCTGGACTCCTTGTGCAGCCCTTTCCCACGGGAAGAGGCCGGGAAGAGGCCTGATGCAGGTGGAGGAAGGGGAACAACTGCTCCCTGACGCCGAAGGAGAGACTGAACCCGGGCACCCGCCGCTTGTCTGGCGCCGCTAGGGCTGGGGAGGGCTGGGGGCTGCTCCAGGGGGGCTCCAGGGATTTTGGATGAGGAGGAGAGGGCAGTGAGGCAGCAGCTGGTGGTGTCAGGGCGGTGTGTGAGGGGCTGTGGGTGCCAGGGGATCAGGAGGGGGTCAGAGCAGCGTTCCCATGGGTTGTGTTTTCCAAAGGGATCCGTGCTGGGAGGGGAGGCTGCTCTGCACGCACAGCTCTGCCATCCTTCACTCCCCACCCTTCGTGCCCCCTTTCCTCTCCTCTCCTCTCCTCTCCTGCCCCCTCCAAACGCCCCCCAGGCCCCTCTAACTCTGCTCTGCTCCCGTGTCCGCAGCCCGCCAGCTCCTCCGACAGCGACGTCCCCGACAACGATCCCATGGCGGGAAGCGATGCCGGGGAGGATGAGGAGGACTCTGCCATGGCCACCGTGCCCACGGAGAAGGTGGACAGCGACGAGGACTCGGATCGGGGCAGCGACCACAGCGGGCTCAAGAGGAAACCCTTGGCCATGAAGGTGGGTGTGGGCTGGGCTGGGGCTTCCCTCAGACCCACCGTGGTTGAAAGTGGGGGAGAAACCAATTCTCTCTGGCTTCCCTCTGGTGGGAAACGCGGTTCAGCCCTATTTTTGGAGGGGTCTCGGGATGCTTGTGGGATGGTGGGATGGCCAGTCCTGGTGGAGGTTGCAGCCCAGAGGAGAACCCAGAGGTGCACGTGGCTGTTCTTTCAGGGCCACTTGGGAAGAGCTGGAAGAAAGCTTTTCCCGGGAAGCATTTGGCTTTCCACGGTGGGTGGAGAGAGGGAGTGGGATTCTCTCATCTCATCCCCTCTCCCGTCCCAGATGCCGGTGACAAAACGGCCTCGGAAATCCTCCAGTGACCTGGACCAGGGCAGCCCCTCCGTGACGGAGGAGGAGAACTCGGAGACGTCTTCCGAGTCGGAAAAGAACAGCGACCAGGTGCCCAGGGGGGTGTGGGACACACTGCCAGGCTGGGGGGAGAGCTTGGGGGAGCCTGACTGGCTCGTGACAGCACCATGAGGCTGTTCCACCTTTCCTCATATTTCTGTGTTCCCGCAGGATTTCACTCCCGAGAAGAAGCCGGCGGCCAGGGCCCCACGGAGGATGCCGGCAGGGGGGAGGAAGAAGAAGGTAAAGGACCCCAAATCTGAGGGAGGCTGAGGAGGAGTTGGAGATCTGCGCTGAGGGGAGGGGGAGCAGGGGGTGGAGGGACCTCACTGACCCCTCAGTGACCCGCTGGGATTGAGGTGCTTGTGGGGTTCAGGGCACTGCTGGGATTGGAGCGCTGCTGGGGCTCAGGGGGCTCTGGGTCTGGGGTGCTGCCACCCCAGTGCCACCCTCCATCCCAGCCCCTCTCTCTGCCTGCAGAAAGTGGAGTCCGGCTCCGACTCCGACTCCAAAGTGGACTCGGACCTGGAGGTGGGAAACGCCACCGTGGACATGACCAAGTCCGACTCCAACTCCGACTCGGACTCGGACGTGTCGGTGAAAAAGGCGCCGCGGGGCCGCAAGCCCGGGTAAGCCAGGGGGCTGTTCTACCATCCCCGGCCTCCCTGGGATGGGAACGTGGGATGGCAGGGGCTCCCGAGGCTCTGGGATCTGCTCCTGTTGTGGGCACACCCCAGAGGGACCCCCAGGGCCGATCACGTCCCCGTGTTCTTGCAGCCGAGAAACCCCCCCCCAAGCCCCGGGGCAGGAAACCGAAGCCCGAGCGTGTCCCCAGCAGCTCCAGCAGCGACAGGTGAGGTCAGAGGGGACACCAGGACACCGGGACACCCCCGGGGCTGGGCTGGAGGGTCACCCCCTCCCTGCCACGGCGTGCCTGTCCCCAGCAGTGACAGCGACAGCGACGTGGATCGCATCAGCGAGTGGAAGAGGCGGGACGAGGAGCGGCGGCGGGAGCTGGAGGAGAAGAGGAAGAGGGAGCAGGAGGAGGAGATCCGTCGGCTCCGGGAGCAGGAGAAGGAGGAGAAGGAGAGGAGGAAGGAGAAGGCGGAGAAGGGCGAGGAGGCGCGCTCGGACTCGGAGAGCAGCGCCGAGGATGAGGCGGCCAAAAAGGGACGGAGGGGCCGGGCCAAGGCCCCGTCCTCCTCGGACTCGGAGCTGGAGCCGGAGAAGGAGGTGAGTGTGGAGCCAGCAGGGACCTGCTCTCCTCACCGTGGGTTACCCCGGGCTTGCCCACACAGCCTTGGGGAGGGCTGTGTGTCCACAGGCACATCCCTGCCTTGCACTGGGAGCTCTTCCCCTGGCCCAGGATGCCCCATCCAGCTGTGGGCCTCACATCTGGCATGGGCTGCCCAGGGGAGCTGTGGCTGCCCCATGCCTGGAAGTGTCCAAGGCCAGGTTGGAGCAACCTGTGCTAGTGGGAGGTGTCCCTGCCCGTGAACAAGATGAGCTTTGAGGTCCCTTCCAACCCAAACCATTCCCTGCTCTCCAAGGTGCTCTTCCTCCCACCACAACCATAGGATTTGCTCCTCCTGGAGCCTGTGGATGCACCAACCAGGCTTGGCTGGAGCTCAGGGAAAGGTTGCACGGGGCTGTTGGCAACCAGTGGCCCTTTGGCCTGGCCAGTTCCTCCCTGTGAAGGGGGTTGGGGAGTTGGGAAAGCAGCAGAGATGTGGAGGTGACACTGTGCTGTGTCTGTGGGGTGTCCCTGCCCACGGGGTGACACTGTGCTGTGTCTGTGGCGTGTCCATGCCCACGGGGTGTGTCTGTGCTGTGTCCATGCCCACGGGGTGACGCTGTGCCGTGGCCGTGGCCGTGCCACTCTCCCTGCATTGTTCTCTCCTCCAAGGTAAAGAAGCCGGCAAAGAAACAGCCCTCGGAGTTGTCAAGGAAACCAAATCAGAAGGAGAAGAGGGGCCGAGCAGAGGAGAAGCCACGGAACAAGTCAGCATCTCCTCCCTCCTCCTCCTCCTCCCCCCTCCCTCCATCCCCCTGGGAACGGGGTGTTCCTGTGCTGCCCCAGCCCTGGGGTGGGGATGGGGCTCCCTGGGGCTGCAGCACCCACAGAGGGGCTGGGTTTGTCCCTCCCCTCCTTCTCCTGAGCCCAAGGGGGTTACCAGGGTGACGTTCCCTTTTTCCTGGCTGCATTCCCAGAGAGCTGGGGCACAGGGGAGCTGGGGCCTGGGGGTGACCGTGGCTGGGGGGCAGCAGGGGTGCTTGGGGTGCTCCAGGCAGTGCCACCAGCCTTGGTAGCCTGGTGGTGAGCAGGGGATTCACCACAACCCTCTTCCCTCTTCCCTTTCCCTCCCACAGACCCTTGAAGGTGGAACGAGGCCGGAAGAAATCCGACCCGACCCCTGAAAGGAGGATGGAGAAGAAAAAGGGTGAGAGAGCCACGGCTGTCCAGCACGGTGGGGAGGGGAGGGAGGGCAGGGGATCATCCAGGGGGTGTTCCCCCCATCCCTGGGGCTCTGCTGACCTTGGAGGTGCAGGAGGACACCAGAGCCTGGCTGGGGGGAGGGGGCAGATCCCGGGCTCTGGGCTGTGCCATGGACCTCACTGGTGTCCTGATGCCTTGGCCTGTCTCTGTCCCTGCCCCAGAGCCCACAGTGGAAGAGAAGCTCCAGAAGCTTCACAGTGAGATCAAGTTTGCCCTGAAGGTGGACAACCCGGTGAGTGCCAGATGTGGGCACGGCCTGGGCCACCCCTGTGGGCTGCAGTCCTCCTCCTCTTCCTCCTCCTCCTCCTCCTCCTCCTCCTCCTCCCTTCTGGGCATGCTGGGAGCTCCCCAGGTGCCCAGAGGGGACACCCCCAGGCAGCTCCTGAGCCCGGTGCCACCCCTGCAGGACATCAAGCGGTGCCTGAACGCGCTGGAGGAGCTGGGAACGCTCCAGGTCACCTCCCACATCCTGCAGAAGCACACGGACGTGGTGGCCACGCTGAAAAAGGTAGAGCAGAGGGCTCCAGTCCCTCCCTGCAGCCAGAGGGGAGCCGGTGTGGGGTCCCCCCCAGCTCTAAGGGGGTCCCTCCTCCCGCTCCCCGGGGCAGATCCGTCGCTACAAAGCCAACAAGGACGTGATGGAGAAGCGGCCGAGGTCTACACCCGGTTGAAGTCGCGTGTGCTGGGACCAAAGCTGGAGGCCCTGCAGAAAACCAACAAAGCCGGGCCTGAGAAGGACAAGGGGGAGGCGGAGAAGGGCCAGGAGAAGCTGTCGGGAGCTGAGACGCGGAACGAGAAGGGGGAGGAGGAGATGAACGCTGGTAAAACGCTCCCTGAAACGTCCCTGGGGGTGATGCCATGGCCCTTCTCGGGGCACAGCCCACCCCACTGGGGACCAGGGGCACGGGGAGGTGGCTCTTGGCCTTGGTGGTGGAGGGATCAGCCCCTCCAGGCCCTGCCTTGCCCGAGTGCCAGGGGTGGGAAAGGGCTGGGTGTGGGATGCTGGCGCAGTGAGGGCAGAGGGCAAACCTCGGGCCCCACGCCCTGGCTCTGGGGGCCCTCCATGCTGGGTTTTGGCCAGGGTGGTTCCTCCCAGCCAGCCTGAGCTCTGTTCCAACAGAGGAATGGGGGATGTCATTGGATACCAGCTCAGGCCCTTGCACAGGCCGCTGGTGACTGGGATCTTCCACCCTCAGAGCCAGGTCCCTGCCTGGTGCTGCTGCAAGAGCCTTCCTGGAGGAGCTGCCAGGGAAAATCCACCCTGGCACTGCCCTGGGCTGGGGGGGGTGGAGGTTTTGAGGCCCTTCTTGCACCTATTGGGGTCAGCCAGACCTGGGGTCCCCTCAGGCTCGGTTGGGTGTCTGGGGACAACCTGTGGCTGTGGATCCTTGGCCTGCTCGGGTTGGGATGGATCAGAAGCTCCAAGTGCCTGAGCCTCTCTCTCTCTTTTCCCTGTTAGACCTGCCAGGTCCTGTGAATGGCGAATCCCTGTCCCAAAAATCCGAGGGCACAGAGGAGAAGGACAAAAGCCAAGGGCCGGGAGCTGCTGAGCCGGAGGCGTCCGAGGAGCCCCACAACAAGTGAGTGTGAGGGGCTGGAGCTGCCTGTGACCCACTGGGCTCTTCCCAGGGTGATCTGGGGGCTATATCAGGGTTTTCCCAGCCTGGGAAGGAACTGGGATGTGGGATTTATCTGCCCCAGCAGCGTGCAGGACTATCCCAAGGCCGAGCGAGCCGGGCCGGAGCGGGAGGCTGCGGATGATGCGGAGGAGAGCTGAGGAAACAGCTCCCACCTGGAGCAGGAGGAGGAAAAAAAAGGAGGAGGAGAGGCTGGGAAGGGAGACCAACCTCTGCCTCGTCCCCTGCTGGAGTCACTTCACTAAGTCACACGTAGCCGATGTCCTTGGTCTTGTCCCGTGTCCCTGCGGCGGCACCGCCCGCGGGGGGGCTGTGCTGGTGTCTGTATTTGTCTCCCCCACACCCTTTTTATTATTTTGATTTTGTTTTGTTGGAGGTTTGTTTTTTGTTTTTTTTTTTCCTGATTGTTTTATTTTTGTTTTGTTTGGTTTTGGTTTTTTTTGCCCTCCTACCTAATTTCTTGTGATTTCAACCGACATGAAATGAATATAAAGGGTTTTCTAATGAAAAACACGAGGAGCGCCCTGAGTCTCTTTCTGGTTGGGATGAGGGGAGGGAAGGGTTGGGACTTGGAAAACACCCCAGTGGCTCCCCAAATTCTGTCTGGACCAGGACCAGGCACCCATGGATGTCCCTGGCTGGGCTGGGCAGCCAAACTTGTCACCTTTGCTGAGCTCTCCCTCAGCTCCAGGGGCTGCTCCAAGCCCCTTTTCCCACCATCATCCTCCTCTCTCCAGCCAGAGGGAGCTGCTGGAGCTGGATCCTTATGCCCCAGGGGCAGCTGGAGGGCTGGGCACCAACTTTTGGGATAAAACCAGAATGAAAACGGTGTGTTCTCTCCTAACTGCCCCAGGAAGGGACTGTGGGCATCATCCTGCCCCGTGCTGGGCACCAGCTCTGGCTCTTGGTCTCTTTGCTCTTTTGCAATGCTCCAGAGTTTTTTTTTCCCTGTCCAACAAAGCCATTTCCAGCTCCTCTTAGTGCCCAGACCCCGAGGGAGGATCCCCAGCCCCCCTTTTTTAGAGGCTGCTGGTGCCGTAACTCTGCCCTGGGGGGTTTGCTTTTTCCAGGGCTGATTTCACAAAACCCAAATAAAAACCTCCAAAAAAACCCCCGAGTGCCTCTTGCCCAACTGCTGGAAGGGAGAGGCCAGAGAGATGAGGGGAGGGAGGTTTTCCAGAGGGTCAGTCCCATCCTTGGGGTGGGAATGATGTGGGAAAACCCAGAACCCAACAGTGGGACATCCCCCTGGCTCAGGGGGGTTTAGAGGTGGGTATGGGGGGAAGGAACACATCCAGCTCAGCCCCCACACTCAGCCCCAACACTGACCCACTGCCTGTGCCCAGGACACTGATATTGGGGGTGGGTGACACCCCAGCCTGGGGGGACAGAGCCTGTTGCCCACAGTGGGGTGAGCAGGTCCTGCCCTGCATCCTCTCCCTAGGATGGCTGGGACTCTGCCCTTCCAGGCCCTGGTCCCACTGCCAGCCCCTCTCCTCCACCCCTGGGTCCCACCGGTGCAGGGGGGGCTCCCTACCTTTGGAATTGGGCGTCCCCAAGTCTTGGGGTGAGGGTTGTTCCTCCAGAGCCCCGATACCAACCCAACCCAACTCCCAAAGAAACCTCAGCCCGGTGCAAAACTAACCAGTTTATTGCTTCTTGTGCTGTTCTCACCCTACAGGACCGGGGGCTTGAAGGCACTGGGGGCAGGGGGGACCCCTCCAGGGGGGCTGGAGGGGACTCCTAACAGGCACTTGGGGGGTCCAAGGCACGTTCCTGCAGGGGACAAAGGGACAGAGCCGTGTGGGGTGGGTGTGGGGCAGGCAGGTCCCACAAGGAGTTAAGGTTGGGGCGAGCTGGGCCGGGCAGGGGGGGTTTCGTAGCCGCTCCTAACGAGGCTTTGGGGGTGTGACGGGGAGGGGACCCGCAGGCTGCTACTTCATCTCCTCCACAGCGCGCTGGCCGGAGGGGGCGAAGGGTCCCACCAGCCACGTCAGGGGGGTGCTGGAGGCCACGCGCTCCACCAGCTCGTCCAGCAGCCGCCGGGCCGTGGCGGCGTGGCCGCGAGCCCGGGCCAGCACCGTGCCCGTCAGGTCCTGCAGGGAGGCGGCCGAGCCCAGGGCCGCCCGCAGCTCCTCCACGCTGTGCCGCACCTGCCCCGCCGTGTCCTGCACGCCCGCGGGCAGGCCCTGCAGGCTGCTCAGCAGGGGCTGGCACGAGCTCTGCAGCTGCTGGGCCAGCCCCTGCAGCATGGCCAGAGCGCCAGACTCCACCGTCTGCCAAAAAAGCGGAGCGGTGAGGGGTGGGGGACGCGCCCCGGGTCACCCCGGGGGACCCACCCCAAAACCCTGTGCCTACCTCCGGTGCCGCCGCCGGGTCCTTGGCACCGCCCGGCTGCTTCTTGCTCCACTCCAGCCACATCTGCTGCAGCTTCTCCTGCCCTCCATGCAGCCTCTGGTCCACGCCCTGCTTCAGGTGCTCCACCTGGGAGAGAGAGGAGAGCCCAGGGTGGGTGGGGGACACCTTGGGGTGACACGATGGGGGGGCACAGGGATGGGTCCTACCAGGTCGAGGGCACCCTGGAGCTGTGCCAGCAGTTCCTGGCTGCTGTGGCGGGCGCTCTGCAGCTTGCCCAGCGAGTGCTGGAGGGCTCTGTGCTGCACCTTGCTGGAGAGGGAGCCCAGGCGCACGAAGTAGCTCTGCTGCTGCTTCTGCTGCTCCGGCTCGAAGCCCTCCACGGCCGTGGCCAGCTTGGCTGTGGGACAGGAGCTGCTGAGGTGACTCCACCACCACCACCTCCCTGTAGAGCCTCCACCACCCTCCCCACTCCTCAGCCCACAAAATCTCCGGGGGTTTGGGATCAGCTGCTCACCCAGCTCCTCGTTGGTCATGGGCAGGTAATGGTCCACCAGCTCCTCCGACTTCTCCAGCACGGAGCCCACCCCGCTGGCCACCATCTGGCCCACGGAGGAGCCCATGACGGTGCTGACCCCGCTGCTGACCGCTGACCTGGTCAGCTCCACGCCGCCCTGCACGGCCCCCCTGGTCATGTCCACCACGCCCGTCACCCGGCTGGTCACCGCGTCCCTGGCCCCGGCCACGGTGCTGCTCAGCACGTCCCGGGCCCCCGTCACCGTGGAGGTCACCAGGAGCTTGGTGTCCGAGATGAGCTGCGAGGGCACACGCACAGCCCTCCGTCAGGCACTGCTGGGGGGCACCCCAGGGTGTTTGCCCACACCCCACCCGCCCCTGGTACCTTCTCAGGGGGCTGCTGCAGGATGGGCAGCTTCTCCTCCAGCTTGTCCAGCCCTTTGCAGGCGAATTCGTTGGCGGTGGAAACTGGGGATGTGAAAAGAGGTGGGTTAATGCCCTCCTGCCCTGCAGGAGCTCTGCCAGGGCCAGGTTTTGGGCACCCCAAGGGGTGCTGCTTCCTCCAGCTCCTCCTCCAGCTTCTCCAGCCCTTTGCAGGTGTGATTTTTGGTGAAAGGAACCAGAAACGAGAAAACAGCTTTTCCCGCTCCTGCTGCCCTGCAGGAGCTTTGTGAGACCCGGTTTTCCATCACCCCAAAACTCAGGGGGTTGCTGCTCCACCCCTTTCTCCAACTCTGACACACAAACCCAGGTCACCCCTCTGCTGCTGCCTCACTGGAGCTCTGCCAGAGCGAGTTTTGGGGCGCTCCCCACGCCCGTGGGGTGACGTCCCTTCGCCCCCACACTCACTCTGTGGCTCCAGCCGGGTGAGGAGGGGCTGGGCCCCGCTCACGGCCGCCGCCGTCAGCGTCTTCACCCCCTTCTCGGCGGCGTCGCAGACCGAGCGGACGTAGGGGTGGCTCTCCTTGGTGGAGCTGTAGGCGCTGGACACCATGTCGTAGGCAGAGCTCACCAGGGGCAGGCTGGCCACGCGCGTCCCGATGCTCTGCGGAGCGTGGGTGGAGTCAGGGGGAGCGCGGGGGAAAGGGATGGATCCCCAAATCTCCCCGGGGAAGGGGCGTACTCTGTGTCCCCACCTCCCCTCAGGGATGGTTTTGGGGTGCTCCCAGGGCTCTCCCAGCCTTTCGAAGGGACAAAGCAGAGCCCCGTCCCCAAGCAGGACAGGACAGGACATGTTTTGGGATGAGCCCCCTCCCCCAGCCAGCCCCCTTTCCCCCACTGACCTGCTGCTCCTCCGCCTTGGGCTGCGCCGTCGCGGGCTCGGGGGTGGCCATGGCGGGGCTGGGGGGGACGGGACAGGACCGTGAGTGGCGTCAGACACCCCCTCCCAACACTCCCCTCCCATCAAACACCCCGGATGGGGGGCCCAAAGTTTCCCACTCCACGGGCCGGGGCAGCTCCCACGCGCTTGGGAAAACCCGGGACAGGGGGGTCCCAGGGACCAGCACCGGGATCGGCACCGGGATCGCGACCGGGACCGGGATCGCGACCGGGAGCACGATCGGGATCGCAGTCGAAAGCGGAACCGGGATTGCGATCGCAAATGGGATCGCAATCGGGATCGGGACCGGAACGGGGATATGGATCGGGCTCACCGCTGGTGGCTCCGGTGGGTTCGGCTCCGCTCGGCTCGGTTGTGGCTCTGGGCTCGCCCCGCTCCTCCCCAGCGCCCTTTATACCCCCGGAGCCCGGCCCCGAGCGCATGTGACCGGAGCCGCCCCGCGGGGCCGGCCCGGGGCGCACCGGGAGCACCGACCGGAGGGGCCGCGACCGCGAAAAACCCCCGGGACCGCGGCTGGGATCTCCTCGGGACTGGGATTTCCCCGCGATCGGGATTAGGATCCCCCCGGGACCGGGATTAGCATCCCCGCGGGGCCTGGCTGTAGCCCCCCCAGAACCGAGTCCCCCTCCCAGCACCGGGACTGGGCTGCACTGACCCCCCCCGGACACGATCCCTCGGTCTGTGCTGCACTGACCCCCCCGCCCCGGTCCCGGATCCCCCGGGAATGGGCTGCACCGACACCCCCTCAGGGCCGGGACTCCCCCAGACTGGTCTACGGCGACCCCCCGGCCCCCATTCCCCAGGACCAGGCTGCACTGACACCCCCACCCAGAGCCAGATGGATCCCCCCCACCGACCCTCCCTGGCACCGAGCCCCCAGGACAAACCACACCCCGACCCCTCCACAGCCCCCTTCCCCTCATGTGGATCCCCCAGGAGGGGGGTCCCGGTGCTCCTCACCCACCTGGCCCAGTGGAGATGGTCAGACTGGTCCCAGTGGGTGCTGGTGGCAGGAGGGTGGACAGTGACGGAGCGCTCGGTGTCACCCACTGGGTGCCGTGCCTGTGATGTCGGGGACACCCCTCCGTGGTGACAGCGGGGACAAAGTTCAGTGCCACACGGCTGCGGGGCACAGTCCAGGTGGCATCCTGTGGCACCCTCATTCCCAGCACCACGCTGGCACCCACCCCTGCTCTCCCACCCTCCGCTGGGACCCTCCCTGGAGGTGCCCCCTGCTCTGCTGCCCGTGCTGAGCCCCCCCCTCGGGTGGGCCCAAAGCCCCACAACAAGCTCTGAGTCATTTGAAGGCCCAAAAAAAGTTGTTTTCTTCCTCTTTAAACCTGGTTTGAAGCTGTTAAGGCACAAAATCCCAACACTCCTGGGGCCTGGGGACGCCGCGGGGAGGGGTCCACGCTGTGTCCTCCACGTGCCACTGTCCCCACACGAGTCCCTGGCAGCGACATCGGGGTCCCACGCTGGGTCACCGAGTCCATCATCCCCCTGACCCCACTGGGGGCAGGGTTCCCAGCCGTGTGGGTGGGTGGGTGGGTGGGCGCTCCCGTGGCTCAGTGCTGGCCGCACACCGGCGGTGACGCCCGGTGCGTGCCCCCGACGGTGTCGCAGCCCTCCCACTTGGCCATCTCCAGCGGGGCGTCCTCGGGGTACTCCACCAGCACCGGGGCGAAGGGTCCCACGAGCCAGGGCAGGGGCGTGTGCTGCCCCACGTGCTCCAGCAGCTCGTCGATGCCCAGCTGCGCCCGCGCCACCCCGTCCCGGCTCTGCGCCAGCACCAGCTCCGACAGGTCGTGGAAGGAGCGGGCGCGGGCCAGGGCGGCCTGGACGCCCTCCACGCCGTGCCGGACGTGCCCCGCCGTCTCCTGCACGCTGCTGGGGAAGGCCCGGGCGCCCGAGGCCAGGCGGGCACAGGCGCCCTGGAGCTGCTGCAGGAGCCCCTGGAGCATGGCCAGGGCCCGAGCCTCCACCTGCGGGGCACCGGCGGGCACAGGGGGCTCCAGAGGGGCTCCAGGCCTTGGTGTCCTCCTTGGGTGTAGCCCCCACCCCATCCCATCCTTTGGTCTCCCCCAACCTGTATCTTGGTGTCCTCCACAGTCACGGCCCCTCACCCCATACCTCACTTCCAAGACCACAGTACATGCCCCCACCCCATTCTCAGTGTCTTCCCTGGGTACCCCTGCCCTGTACCTTGATCTCCTCCATGGGCACGGCCCCCCACCCCAATTCTTTGGTGTTCTCCATGACCACAGCCCCCCACCCCATGCCATGGTGTCCTACATGACCACAGCCCCCCACCCCTATCTGCGTGTCCCCCATGGCCACGGTCCCCTGTCCCACTCCTTGGTGTCCTCCATGGACACAGCCCCCCCACCCCATCCCCAGGATGCCCCCAAGGTGCCCCCACCCCGTACCTGGCTCTCCTCCATGGGCACAGCCTCCTGCTGGCTCCACTCCAGCCACAGGCGGTGGAGACGCTGGCGGGTGCCGCGCCGGGGCCCGTCGGTGCCCTGCTGCCCCTCCTCGATCTGGGGGGACGTTCAGCCAGGTGGGAGCACACCTGGGAGTGTGGGGCCAGCCCGGGGCTTCCCGTGTGCCGCCTCCTTACCAGCTGGATGAGGTGGTGGAGCTGTGCCAGCAGCTGCTGGGCGCTGTGCCGGGCCCGCCGCAGCTCGCCCAGCGAGCGCCGCAGGGCCCGGTGCCGCAGCTGGGCCGACAGGGAGCCCACGCGGATGAAGCAGCTCTGCCACCGCCTCTGCCGCTCTGGTGGGGCCACCTCCGGACCTGCTGGGGCCACCTCTGTGCCTGGGGCCACCTCTGGGCTTGCTGTGCCCACCTCCGTGCCCGGGGCCCCCTGTGCACCCGTTGTGGCTGCTGCAGGACCAGGGGTGAGGACGGCGTGGATGGACCATCCTGTGCCAGGCACTGCATCCACCCCACACCCGGCACTGCATCCACCCCACACCCAGCACTGCATCCACCCCACACCTGGCACTGCATCCACCCCACACCTGGCACTGCATCCACCCCACACCCGGCACTGCATCCACCCCACACCCGGCACTGCATCCACCCCACACCTGGCACTGCATCCACCCCACACCAGGCACTGGGACGATCCCCCCCGAGCTCCATGCACAGGGGTGCCCACCCACGGGATGCTTGGCCACCAGGTCACATTGGAGGTGCCACCACAAAGCCCGGCGGCCCCTGCGGTCACCTTTGTGACACAGGGCCAGCTCTGCCACCCTGTGCCAAGCTATAAATACCCAGGCAGGCAGGGCAGCACAGGACTATATTTGCCTGGGGTTTCCAGGTGAGAGTTCACCAGTGCCCTGGGTGGGGACTGTCCCCTGCCCAGTGTCACGGCGACCACGCTGCCCTGGCACCGCCACGGGGGGCTGAGCACGGCCAAGGGGAGCCCAGGAAGGGTTTGCACCCCCCCAATTCGGGAGATGGTGCCTGTGACAGCACGGTGGGCACTCACCCAGCTCCTCCTCCGTCCTGGGAAGGTACCTGTCCACCAGCTGCTCCGATTTCCCCAGCACCCTGTCCGCCCCCGTGAGCAGCAGCCGCCCCATGGGGGTGCCCACCACGCTGCTGAGCGTCCTGGTCACCGCCCCGCTCACCAGCTCCCTGGTTCCAGCCACCACCTGTGAGGGGACAGCGCAGGGCAGCCTTCCCCTTCAGTGGCCCCAGCACTGGACACCCCCCCTTGCCCTTCAGGGGGTCGTTACCCTCTCAGGGGGTTGCTGCAGGATGGGCAGCTTCTCCTCCAGCTTGTCCAGCCCTTTGCAGGCGAATTCGTTGGCAGTGGAGACTGGGGACATGAAAAGAGGTGGGTTAATATCCTGCTGCCCTGAGCAGGAGCTCTGCTGGGGACGGCTTTTGGGCTACCCCAAAAACTCGTGGGGTGTTTTCCCTCCCATCTGCTTGTCCAGCTTCTCTGGCCTTTCATTCCCTGGTGGTATGAATGTTCCACATTCATTAACTGGATGTGAAATCAGATGATGATTCCTCTCCTGCTGCCTTGCAAGAGCTGGTTTTTGGGTACCCCAGAACCCATAGGGTGCTGCTCCCCCCTCCCAGCTGCTCCTCCAGCCTCTCCAGCCCTTTGCAGGCACATTTGGTGGCAGTGGGAGCCAGAGGCACGAAACCAGGTTATTCCTCTCCTGCTGCCCTGCAGGAGCTCTGTGAGAGCCAGTTCCTGGGGGACCCCAAAACTCTGGGCTTGTTTCCCCTCCATCTTCTCCTCCAGCTTCTCCATCCCTTCATTCCTCAGCCACATAACCCTGACACCCAAACCCAGATCCCCCCTCTGCTGCCGCTTCACTGGAGCTCTGCCAGAGCGAGTTTTGGGGGGCTCCCCACCCCCGTGGGGTGATGTCCCTTCGCCCCCACACTCACTCTGTGGCTCCAGCTGGGTGAGGAGGGGCTGGGTCACCGTCATCAGCGTCTTCACCCCCTTCTCGGCAGCATCGCAGACGGAGCGGACGCGGGGGTGCCGCTCCTTGGTGCTCCCGTACGCGGCGGCCACGGCCCCGCAGGCACCGCTCACCAGGGGCAGGGCGGCCACGCGGCTCACCACGCTCTGCAGGGTGGGCTGGCGGTGGGAGGGGGTCCCCAGAGGCACCTGCAGCCCCTCAAAGCCCCCCATGCTCCCCCCTTACCTTCACCTCCGGCCCATCCCGTGCCGGTTCCTCGGCGTTTTCGGCCGACATGGCCACGGCGGCTGTGGGGAGAGATATTGGGGTGTCGTGGGTGGGTGAGCGCAGTGGGGACCCTCAGGGGAGCTGAGACCCCCAGGACCACCCCCCCCCAGCTCCTGTTAGCTGAGGGCTGAGACCCCCCAGCTCATGACATGAGTGGGAGATGCTGGCGGCCTCTGAGCAGCCTGTGAGGTGTCATGGGGGGAGCTGGAAGGAGTTTGGGGGTGGGATTGGCCTCCTGCCCTGCTGGGATGCCGCGGGGTTGGGTCCCCTCAACCCCTCACGAGTCCCCCCATCCCCACCTGGGTCCGCCCCGCCGCCCCTTTGGGGGCCGGGGAGGGGTGGCTGGGGTGATTCAGAGGAAGCCAGGCAGGGTTCGTCTGTCGCAATCCCGCGCTGGGGACGTGCCGCCCGTCACCGTCCCCTCGGCCCGGGCAGCCCCACGACCCCCGCGGGGAGCAGAGCGGCCCCCCCCTCGCCCCCCGGCAGCCCCTCTGCCCTTTGGGGTGTCCCTCTGTCCCCCCTCCCCGGCTCGGCCCTTGTGCACCCCGGAGTCAAGTTCTGGGGGGTTTCGGGGGGGGTTTCAGGTAGATCTCTGCGGGGACGTCCCCTTGAGTTTCTTGGGGTGTCCCCTCGGGTTCCTGGGGGCTGTTGGGGACCCCCGACCTCCCCCGGGACGCTCGAACTCCACCCGGGACCCCCCAGACCCCCTCTGGAACCCCCCCTGGGGCGCCTCTGGCCCTGCTTGCCACCCTCCAACTCCCGCCAAGCCCCGGGCTCGGTACTCACGGGGGGTGGGGGTTGGGTTCTGTCGCGACCCCCGATAGCGATCGCGACCCCCGGGCCCCGCCCAGCGCGAGCACGGTTGGCCAATCAGCGGCGGGGCGGGGCTGCGTCTCCACCAATGAGAAGGAAGGGGTGGGACAATGGGCGGGGCCAGGGCTCTGTCCCGACACGCGTGTCGCGATCGGGCCCGGGTGGCTCCGGGGACACCGACGGGGACCCCCGGGGGACAGGGGTCACCTTGCCACGTGTCCCCACGCTGAGGGACCCAATGCCCACCCTCTCCAGGTGTCCCCATCCCCAGGTGTCCCCTTGGCACGTGTCCTCACCTTTAGGGACTCAATGGCCAGTGTTCCCCCCTCTCCAAGTGTCCCCACTCCCTTGCCACGTGTCCCCACCTCAAGAGACCCAGTAGCCGGTGTTCCCACCCTCTCCAGGTGTCCCCACCCCTGGTGTCCCCACCCCGGGTGTCCTCCCCCCTTGGTGTTTCCAGATGTGCTCCCCCCAGGGCACCCCAGTGCAAGGTGTCCCCATGCCAGGTGTCATCCCCCCCCCCGGGCACCCAAAGATTGGTGTCCCCACCCCAAGGAACCCAACGCCAGGTGTCCCCACACCAAATATCTCAATGCCAAGTGTCCCCGTGGCATCTGTCCCTTCGCCAGATGTCCCCACCCCACATGTCCCCGTGCCACCAGAGCCCCTCAGGGTGCGTGTGCCCAAGGGGGGGGGGGTGAGCCAACAGGACCCCCCAATCTGTGTCCCCCCAACCCTGTGCCCCCACTGCCAGCCGATCCCGGGTCCCGGGGGGGTCGGGGGGATGTAAAAAGTCGCCAAGGCGGCGGCGGGGGAGTCGCCTCCGGTAACCGGGTGTTTATTGGGGCCGCGGGAACAGCCCGCGGGCGGCCGCATGCATGGCCGCGGGGGAAGGGGGAGGCTCCCGCCGCCCCCCGCCCTATTTACAGCCTGCCACCCCCTGGGGACCTGCCACCCCGCCCCGGGGACCTGCCACCCCCCCCGCGACCCGCCACCCCGGGTGGGTGCCAGGCAGGGGTGGCACCGAAAGGGCACCCTTTGCCAGCAGAGAGTGGGTTCGGTGGGGACCCCCCCCAACCCCAGTGGTGCCCCCCCTGTCCCGGCTGTGCTTTCCAGGAGGGGGTGCTGGATGGGGGGGATGGATAAACACCCCCTAAGCTGGCACCGGGCAGGGGTTGACCCCGGACTGGGGGCTGAGAGCGCCCCATCCCCGGATAACACACACACGCCTGGGGGGCCCCCAACCCCCCCGCACCCCAAATGTTCACCACGTTCCATCTCCACAACCAACGCACCCCGGTGGCACCCCCGGCTCAGGTGTCCCCCAGGGCGGGTGGCAGCACCCACAGAAGCCCCCCAGGGTGCCCCTGACGGGCCGAGGGGCTGCGGGCTGGGGGCACCGCGCCGTGCCCAGCGTCCGGAATCCTGTCCAAAAATCCGAGGGCACAGAGGAGAAGGACAAAAGCCAAGGGCCAGGGCTGCTGAGCCGGAGGCGTCCGAGGCCCCACAGCAAGTGAGTGTGGGGCTGGAGTGCCTGTGACCCACTGGGCTCTTCCCAGGGAGTCTGGGGGCTATCTCAGGGTTTTTCCCAGCCTGGGAAGGAACTGGGATGTGGGATTTATCTGCCTCAGCAGCGTGCAGGACTATCCCAGGCCGGCGAGCCGGGCGGAGCGGAGGCTGCGGATGATGCGGAGGAGAGAGCTGAAACAGCTCCACCTGGGCAGGAGGAGGAAAAGGAGGGAGGAGGAGAGGCTGGGAAGGGAGACCAGCCTCTGCCTCGTCCCCTGCTGGAGTCACTTCACTAAGTCACACGTAGCCGATGTCCTTGGTCTTGTCCCGTGTCTGCGGCGGCACCAGCCCGCGGGGGCTGTGCTGGTGTCTGTGTTGTCTCCCCCTTTTATTTACGATTTTTGTTTTGTTGGAGGTTTGTTTTTGTTTTTCTGATTGTTTATTTTGTTTTGTTTGGTTTGGTTTTTGCCCTCCTACCTAATTTCTTGTGATTTCAACCGACATGAAATGAATATAAAGGGTTTTCTAATGAAAAACACAGGAGCGCCCTGAGTCTCTTTCTGGTTGGGATGAGGGGAGGGAAGGGTTGGGACTTGAAACACCCAGTGGCTCCCAAATTCTGTCTGGACCAGGACCAGGCACCCATGGATGTCCTGGCTGGGCTGGGCAGCCAAACTTGTGCCTTTGCTGAGCTACTCCCTCAGCTCCAGGGAGCTGCTCAAGCCCCTTTTCCCACCATCATCCTCCTCTCCAGCCAGGGAGCTGCTGGAGCTGGATCACTATGCCCCAGGGGGCAGCTGGAGGGCCTGGGCACCAACTTTTGGGATAAAAACAGAATAAAAGCGGTGTGTTCTCTCTAACTGCCCAGGAAGGGACTGTGGGCATCATCCTGCCCCCGTGCTGGGCACCAGCTCTGGCTCTTGGTCTCTTTGCTCTTTGCAATGCTCCAGGTTTTTTTCCCTGTTGCTTTCCAGCCATTTCCAGCTCCTCTTAGTGCCCAGACCCCCGAGGAGGATCCCCAGCCCCCTTTTTAGAGGCTGCTGGTGCAGTAACTCTGCCCTGGGGGTTTGCTTTCAGGGCTGATTTCACAAAACCAAATAAAAACCTCCAAAAAATCGGGACCCAAATATGGGAGGTCAGGACCCAAATATGCGGGGTCAGGATGCAAATATGAGGGGAACAGGACCCAAATATGGGGGGGTCAGCACCCAATTTTGGGAGTTTAGCACTCAAATTTTAGGGGTCGGAATCCAAATATGGGGAGTCAGGATCCAAATATGGGGGATCAGGACCCAATTTCTTGGGAGTCAATGCCCATTTTTGGGCATCAGACCCCCAAATTTTTTGGGGGTTAACACCCGAGTTTGATGGGTCAGGACACAATTTTTGGGTAGTGTCAGCACCCAGTTATGGGGTGGGTCACCATCCAATTTTCAGGTGATTGGTTCCCAACGTAAGGGGGGCTCAGCAGCCAATTTTGGGATGGTCAGCACCCAATTTTGGGATGGCCAGCACCCACTTTTAGGACTCAGCACCCAATTTAGGGGCAATCAACACCCAAGTTTGGAGGTTGGGGATCCAATTTTTTTTTCGGGGGGGGTAAGCAGCTCCCAGAATTCCAGGCCACTCACCACCCCAATTCCAGTGGGGGAGGGTCAGCCCCAAACCTGGGTGGGTTCAACACCAAATTTAGGGGCTGTGCACCCACTCTGGGGCTGCAAGACTCGGTTAACGGGGGGTCCATCGCCCTCCCTGTGCCAGTCACCCACCGGCAGCCGCCACCACGAGGCACAGGAAGGCAGCTCCCAGGACTTTCCACTCGGAGCAGGCCAGCACCAGGACCCTCCAGACGCCTCCGGGAACCTTGGGGACACCCCCGGGAGCTTTGGGGACACCACCCAGGGAGCGGGGGGCATCCCAGGCCAGCAGGGCCAGCGTGGCAGCCGCGTGGGTGACCCCGAGCCAGGCGGGCGCCGCGGCTGCCAAGAGGCCGGGCCCAGTGCCGGGCAGGCCCAGGAGGCTCCGCAGGGCCACGAAGGCTGCAGGGGTGACGGCGATGGTGGCCACGGCGGCCGTGGTGGTGGCCCCGGGGGGACAGAGAGGGGATAGGAGCCGGGGGGCTGCGGCCAGGAGGGGCAGGCGCAGGGCGGCCTCGAGCCACACGCCCGCCAGGCCCAGCTGTGCCAGCGCCGGCACCAGCGGGCCCAGTAAGGACAGGGCCAGGGCGTCGGCCGCCAGCAGCACCCCTGGGAGCAGCAGGGATGGAGGCAGTGCCATGGGGGGATTGGTAAGGACCAGTGCTCCCAGTATGAGTCCCAGTATGGCTCCCAGTACAGCTCCTGGTCGGGCTCCCGGTACAGCTCCTGGTCAGGCTCCCAGTACAGCTCCCAGTACGGCTCCTGGTGTGGCTCCCAGTACAGCTCCCAGTACGGCTCCTGGTGTGGTCCTGGTGTGGCTCCCAGTACGGCTCCCAGTACAGCTCCTGGTGTGGATCCTCGTGGGGCTCCCAGTACAGCTCCCAGTATGTCTCCTGGTTGGGCTCACGGTACGGTTCCCAGTACAGCTCCCAGTGGGGGTCCCAGTACAGCTTCTGGTCAGGCTCCCAGTACGGCTCCCAGTGGGGCTCCCAATATGGCTCCCAGTGGGGGTCCCAGTGTGGCTCCTGTGCTGGGGTTCAGCACCCTGTGAACTCACCAGTTAACACCAGTTAGGATTTGGGTGCTCCCCAGTCCACACCAGTGCTCCCAGTTCAGACTGGGCCACTCCCCAGTCCACACCAGTGCTCCCAGTCCAGCTCCCTGAGCTCACCAGTCCACACCAGTGCTCCCAGTCCAGCCCCCTCAGCTCATCAGTCCACACCAGTGCTCCCAGTACAGCCTGAAATACTCCCCGGTCCCCACCAGTGCTCCCAGTTTAGACTGGGGCACTCCCCAGTCCACACCAGTGCTGCTCCCAGTAAAGCCTCCTGAGCTGACCAGTCTACACCAGTGCTCCCAGTACAGATTGCTCATGAGTAGAAATCAGCGCTCCCAGTCCAGTCCCTCAGCTCCCCAGTCCACACCAGTGCTCCCAGTCCAGCTCCCTGAGCTCACCAGTCCACACCAGTGCTCCCAGTCCAGCCCCCTGAGCTCACCAGTCCACACCAGTGCTCCCAGTCCAGCCCCCTGAGCTCCCCAGTCCACACCAGTGCTCCCAGTATGGCTCCCGGAGCTCCCCAGTCTGCACCAGTCCTCCCAGTTCAGAACGGGGTGCTCCCCAGTCCACACCAGTGCTCCCAGTCCAGAACGGGGTGCTCCCCAGTCCACACCAGTGCTCCCAGTCCAGCCCCCTGAGCTCACCAGTCTGCACCACTGCTCCCAGTACAGCTCCCTCAGCTCACCAATCCACACCAGTGCTCCCAGTACAGCTCCCTCAGCTCACCAGTCCACACCAGTGCTCCCAGTCCAGCTGTACCAGCTCCGCAGTCCCCACCAGTGCTCCCAGTTCAGGCTCCCAGAACGCTCCGTTCTCCCCAGGCCACGCCCACTCCCGCCCTGGCCCCGCCTCGTTCCGCCCTGGCCCCGCCCAGACCCCGCCCCCTTTTTTGTCCCCCCCCCCCATTTCACAACCTGCTCGGGCTTCCTCTGCCCGGTAACCGATGACGTCATAAAACATTGACCAGTCAGCGCCGCAGTGGAGGGCTGTGGGCGGGGCCAGCCTGGGATTCCCGGGGATTCCCGGGGCGGAGCCTTCGGCTTTCCGGGAAACGGTGGCGGCTGCCGGGAAAGGAGCGGGAGGAACCGGCGGGATACACCGGGAAACACCGAGATACACCGGGAAACACCGAGATACACCGGGATACACCGGCACTCATCGGGATACACCGCAACCGGGACCGGGACCTGCCGGGAGCGGGACCGGGATCCCCAGGGACCCACCGGGAGCTGAATCGGGGCCCACCGGGAGCCACCGGGAGGGGACCAGGACCTACCAGGACCCACGGAAACCCACCGAAAGCAGAACCAGGACCACGGAAACCCACTGAAAGCAGAACCGGGACCGACCGGGACCCACTGGGACCCACCAGGACCCACTGAAAGCAGAACCAGGACCCACCGAGACCCACCGGGACTCACGGGGAAGAGAACCAGGACCCCCGGGACCCACCGGGAGGGGACCGGGACCCACCGGGACCTACCAGGACCCACTGAAAGCAGAACCAGGACCCCCCGGGACCCACCAGGACCCACCGAAAGCAGAACCAGGACCCCCCGGGACCGGACCGGGCCCCCCCCGCGATGTTGTCCCCCGCCAGCCGGCGGCTCCTGGCCCTGCTGCTCCCCGAGCGCGGGCGGTGGGCGCTCGTGGGGGTGCTAATGGCGGCCGCGGCCCTCGGTATGGGGGGACCCCGGCTCGGGGGGTTGGCAGGACTTGATTTGGGGGTCAGGGCTCAATTTGAGGGGGGCAGGGCCCGATTGGGGGGGCAGGACCCACTTTTAGTGCGGCAGAACCCGACTGAGGGAGTGTCAGGACCTCCCTGGGAGGGGCAGGACCCCCCAGTGGGGGTAAAAGACCCAATTTGGGGGGGTAGGACCCCACTGGGAGGGGAAAGACCCAATTTGGGGGGGCAGGGCCGATTGGGGGAGGGAAGGACATGACTGGGGAGGGCCAGGACCCGATTTAGGAAGGGCAGGGCCTGATTTGGGGCGGCAGGAGCCAATTTGGGGGGGAACAGAACCTGACCGGGGGGGGACAGGAGCAGACTGGGGGGAGCAGGACCCAGTTTGAGGGGGCAGGACCCAACCAGGGGGTCAAGACTCAATTTGGGGGTGTCAGGACCCAATCTGTGGGGAGCAGGACCACTCTAGGGGGGTGACAGGGCCCGATTTGGAGAGGCAGGGCCCGATTTTGGGGGACCAGAAACCAATTTGGGGGGGGGGTCAGAACACATTTTTGGCTGGTCAGGACCCATTTTGGAGACAATTTTGGCAGGTTGGGAGCAAATTTTCAAGGGTCAGGACCCAGTCTGGGGGAGTGACACCCAATTTTAGAGAGTCAGACCCAATTTAGTGGCTCAACACCCAATTTTCAGGGGTCTACAGACAATTTTAGGTGTGCAGGACCCAATTTGGGGGGGTCATTACACAATATGGGGGATCAGCACCCAATTTTCAGGGGTCAGCACCCAAATTTGGGTTTCCCAGACCCCATTTTGGGAGTTCAGCTTCCAAGTTTGGGGTCTTAGCCCACAACAGAGCGGGATCAGCACCCGATTTTCAGGGGTCAACACCCAAATTTGGGGGTTGAACTCCCAAAATGGAGTCTGGGAAACCAAATTTTGGGTCTTAGCCCTCAACGAAGGGGGTCAGCACCCAATTTTCAGGGGTCAACACCCAGTTTTCAGGGGTCAACACCCAAGTTTGGGATCTTAGCCCACAACAGAGGGGGTCAGCACCCAATTTCGGGGCTGAACCGCCCATTTTGAGCGTGGTCGGTACCCAAAAAGTGGGGCACGGCTCCACGCCGGGGGCTGTCCCCACCCAGCCTGGGGGTGTCCCCACCCACCCTGGGGGTGTCCCCTCCCTACAGGTGAGGTGGCCGGCCCCTACTTCACGGGCCACGTCGCTGACCGGGTGATGCGGGAGGAGGACGCGTGGGCGGCCGTGTGGCCCTTGGTGGCGCTGGGGCTCGGCAGGTGGGTGACAATAGGACCAGGGAGGGGACATCCCCGGAGGTGGCGGTGCCCGCTGACCCCGCGCTGTCCCCGCAGCGCCCTGGCCGAGCTGGGCTGTGACGGAGCGGCGGCCGCGGCGCTGACCCGGGCTCGGGGGCGGCTCCAGCGCGGCGCGGTAGCCGCGGTTCTGCGAGGGGACGTGACCGGCCTGGGGGGCGTCCTGGGGGACACTCCGGCCGCGGTGGCAGCGCGGGTGACGGGGGATGCGGCGGCGGCCCATGGGGCTCTGGCCGACGAGCTGGTGCCGGCGCTGTGGGCGCTGGCCCGGGCAGGGGCTCTGCTGGCCGTGATGGGCTCGCTGGCCCCGCTGCTGGCCCTGGGCACCCTCCTGCTGCTGCCCCTGCTCCTGCTGCTGCCGCGCCGCGTGGCCGCCACCCAGCAGGTACCGGGGGGGGGTCCTCTTGTCACCCCTGTGTGCTCAGTGCCACCTTCCTACACCCCCTGTCCTTGCCAGGCTTCCCCTCAGTGCTTCCCCCGAGCCTTTTTGTCACTTCCCTCTGTAACTCTGTACTTTTGTCCCTGCCCTCCCCCCCCTTCCCCGGTCATTCTTCTTGTCCTCTCCTCGCAGCCCATGTCACCTCCCTAGGCCCCTTGTCCCCTCCTCTGCACCCCTGGTCACCTCCCTGGGCCCCTTGTCCCCTCCCCTGCACCCCTGGTCACCTCCCTGCGCTGTGTGCCCCATGTCACCTCCCAAAGCTGCTTGTCCCCTCCCCGGGTCCTGTCCGAGTCCCTCGTGTCCCCTCCTGGTGCCTACTGTCACCTCCCTGCGCCCACTGTCACCCTCTCCTGTCCCCTGTGCCCTCCCTGCCTCCCATCAGCGCGTGTGGTGACCTCGAGGTGACTTCCCTGTCCCCAGGGTGACCCCCCCAATGATCCCACGTGGTGACCCTGCAGTGACTCCCGTGTAACCCCCGTGTGCTCTCTGTGACCCCCCCTGTGACCCTGTGGTGGCCCCTCTGCCCCCTGTGTCCCCCCTGTGTCCCCCCTGTGGTAACTCCCTGTGGTGACCCCTGTGGTGACCCCGTGTCCCCAGGAGCTGGCGCGGGGGGCACAGGAGGCTCTGGCCGGTGCCACCGCAGTGGCCCTGGAGTCGCTGGGGGCCCTGGGGACTGTCCGGGCCTTCGGCCACGAGGCCGGAGTGACCGCCCGTGTCCGGCAGCGCCTGAGCCATGGTCACCACCTGGAGAGCAGAGAGGCCCTGGCATACGGGGTGGCACGTTGGGCCAGCGGGGTACGGGGACACGGGGGGGACACATGGGGATGGGAGGCACGGGGGGGTTGGGAACCAGCAGTCTGGAAGTGGAGGACTTGGTGGCAGAGGAATGGGGACATGGGGATGGGGGACGTGGAGGTGAGGGAAGGGACTTAGGGGTGAGGACAGGGTGGCAGAGGGGTGGGGTACACGGGGATGGGGGATGCACAAGTGGAGGATGTGGGGGTGGGGGAGGGACACAGGGGTTGGGACAGGGTGGCAGGGGGCCTGGGGATGGGGGGCACAGGGGATGGGGACACATGGGAAGGGGCACGGGGACGGGGGGCACAGGGGGATGGGGACCAGCGGTCTGGAAACGGAGGATTTGGTGGCAGAGGGATGTGGGACACGAGGCAGGCTGACCCGGGGGTGGGGACATTGGGTGTGTCGGCAAAGGACCGGGGGACACGAGGGCGTGGTGATCCAGAGACAAGGGACGTGACAACGGGTGGCATGTGGGGCTGGGAGTCATGGGGACAGGGTGGCATTGTAACAGGGGACAGGGGGACGTGGCAGCAGGGAGCTGGGGGACACTGGATGCGGTGGCATGGGGATGGAGACACGGGGACAGGGAACACAGGGAAAGGGGGCACAGGGATGGCGGACATGTGGCAGGGGGCTGAGGGACATGGGGGACAGGGGACATGAGACTGAAGTAACAGGGGGATGGGGGACATGGGAACAGGGGGTTATGGAGACAGAGGACATGGGGACACAGGGGTGGGTGGCCCAGGGATGGGAGATGTGGTGACAGGGGGCTGGGGACACAGGGACATGGTGACAGGGGCTGAGGACACAGGGACGTGGTGGCATGGGACTGGGGGCACAGGGACACGGGGCTGGGGTGACACCCTGTGACCCTGTGTGTCCCCATGTCTCTAGTTCCCCACACTGGTCCTGAAGCTGGGGCTGCTCCTCGGGGGGGGACACTTGGTGGCTTCAGGGACCATGACCCCGGGGGAGCTGGTCACCATCCTCATGTGCCACCTGCAGTTCACCAGGGCTGTGGAGGTGAGGAGCATGTCCTCAGTGTGTCCCCAACCCGTTCCCAGTGTGTCCCCAACCTGACCCCCGTGTCCCCAGTATGTCCCCAGTGTGTCCCTATCCTGTCCCCAACCCCATTATTCCCCATGTCACTGTCCTCCCATGTCCCCCTCCCATGTCCCCACACTCTCCCAGCCATGTCCCCGTGTCCTCCTGGCCATCTCCCATCCCTGTCTCCTCTGTCCCCACTCCAACCCTGTTGTGTCCCCTCCGTGCCCTCAGGTCCTCCCCGTGTCCCCTCACTGTGTCTCAGCGTGCACCTGCCGTGTCCCCACTGGGTCCCCCTATCCCCTGTCGTGTCCCTGTGTCCCCATCCCTGTCCCCATGCCCATGTCCCCCCAGCTCCTCAAAGCCCCCCCAATGTCCCAATGTCCCCAGTCCCTGCCTGACTGTCCCCATCCCTGTCCCCACAACCATGTCCCTCAAAGCCCCCCTGATGTCCCCGTGTCCCCAGTCTGTGCCGTGTCCCTGTGTCCCCACCCCTGTCCCCACGCCCATGTTCCCCCAGCTCCTCCAAGCCCCCCGAAGTCCCCGTTTCCCCCCATGTCCCTCCAAGCCCCCCGATGTCCCCATGTCCCCAGTTGCTGCTGTTGCACCTCCCGGTTCTGGCCAAGGCCGTTGGCTCCTCTGAGATGCTCCTGGAGCTGCTGGACGAGGCCAAGGAGGTGGCAGCACTGGGGACACCATCCCCTGTCACCCCCGGGGGCCAGAAGGGCTCTGGGACGCCGGGACTGCGTCTGGAGAACGTCTCCATGACCTACCCCGGGCGGGCAGAGCCTATCCTCAAGGTGACACAAGGGGGGGGGGGGCGTGGGGGGACATGGGGGGACACGAGGGGATGTGGGGACATGGGGGGACATGGGGATGTGGGGGGACATGGATGGGACATGGAGGGGACATGAGGGGACATGGGGACATGGATGGGACATGAGGGGACACGGATGGGACATGGGGATGTGGGGGGGATACGAAGGGATGTGGAAGATGGGGGAGATGGGGGACATGGGACATGGAGGGGAGATGGGGAGATGAGGGACATGGGGGGCACGAGAGGATGTGGAGGTGTTAAGGAAATGGGGGAGATGAGGGACACAGGACATGGAGGGGAGGTGAGGGAAATAGGGGGACATGGATGGGACATGGGGGGTGTGGGAGGTGACATGGGGACATGGGGGGACATGGATGGGACATGGGGGTGTGGGGGCACATGGGGACAGAGTAGGGATATGGGGGGACACAGTGGGGATAGGGGGGATGTGGGGGGACAGCCTGGGGACACAGGGATGGGGTTCACATGGAAGTGCTGGTGCCATCCCCTATCCTGGTGCTCTCCCATTCCAAGTGGGATCCTCTCTTCTGGTGCAATCCCTGTCCTGGTGTGATCCCCTTTGTTCCCAGTGTGATCCCCATTATTCCCAGTGTGATCCCCATTATTCCCAGTGTGATCCCCATTATTCCCAGTGAGATCCTCTTTGTTCCCAGTGTGGTCCCCGTTATTCCCAGTGTGATCCCCGTTATTCCCAGGGAGGTTGCCATTCCCACTGCGATCTCCCATTGTTCCCATGGCCGTCCCCTCTCCCATTGATCCTGGTGTGATCCCCATTTCTGATGCAATCCCTGTTCCTGCTGTTCCCATTCCTGGTGCGATCCCCATCCCCTCTCCCGTCGTTCCCATTCCCGGTATGATCCCAATCCCATTCCTGGTGCCATCCCCATCCCATTCCCAGTATCATCCCCATCCCCTCTCCTGCTGTTCCCGCCATTCCCATTCCTGGTTCCATCCCAATCCCGTTCCTGGCTCCATCCCATACCTTCTCCTGCCATTCCCATTCCCATTTCCATCCCATCCCCTCTCCCATGTTCCCATTCCCAGTGTGATCCCAATCCCATTCCCAGTACAATTCCGTTCCCATTCCTGGTACAATCCCAATCCCAATCCCACTCCCAGTGCGATCCTGTTCCCATTCCTGTACAATCCCATTCCCATTCCCAGTACGATCCTATTCCCAGTTCCATCCCCTCTCCCGCCATTCCCAATCCCATTCCCAGTACGTTCCAATTCCCAGTACGATCCCATTCCCATTCTCGGTTCGATCCCATCCCCTCTCATGCCGTTCCCATTCCCGGTGCGATCCCAATCCCACTCCTCGTCTGTTCCCATTCCCGGTTCAATCCCAATTTTGTTCCCATTCTTGGTACGATCCCGT
Source organism: Myiozetetes cayanensis (assembly GCF_022539395.1). Taxonomy (NCBI): domain Eukaryota; kingdom Metazoa; phylum Chordata; class Aves; order Passeriformes; family Tyrannidae; genus Myiozetetes; species Myiozetetes cayanensis. Next base: position 70,263 of record NW_026087387.1, read on the forward strand.
TCCCATTCCCAGTTTGATCCCATCCCTATGCCATTCTCATTCCCTTTCCCATTCTCATTCCTGTTCTCATTCCCATTCCCAGTCCGATCCCGTTCCCATTCCCATTCCCGTTTCCGTTCCCATTCCCGGTCCGATCCTGTTCCCATTCCCGTTCCCGGTCCCATTCCCGTTCTCATTCCCGTTCCCAGTCCGGTCCCGTCCCCTCTCCTGCTGTTCCCATTCCCATTCCCATTCCCATTCCCGTTCCCATTCCCTATGCTGTTCCCATTCCCAGTCTGATTCTGATCCCGTTCCTGGTCTGATCCCATTCCCAGTTCGATCCCATTCCCGATCCTGATCCCAATCCCATCCCATTCCCGCCACCAGGGGGTGTCTCTGTCCGTGCGTCCCAGGGAGCTCGTGGCGGTGCTGGCGCCCCCTGGCGGCGGGAAGAGCTCCCTGGCGTTGGCCGCGCTGGGAGTGCGCCCTCTGGCGGCCGGGGCGGTGCTGCTGGACGGGGACCCCCTGGGCCCCCGCGCTGACCCCGCCCTGCGGAGACAGGTGACACCCCCAGGTCACTATGGCCACCCCCAGGTCACCCCCGGGTCGCTATGGCCACCCCCAGGTCACCCCCGGGTCCCCACTGCCAACCCTGGGTCCCCACTGCCACCCCTTGTCACCAAACACCCCCTGAGCCCCCCTGTGCAGGTCCTGCCTTGCAGTGACAAGATGACACCCCGGGCCACCCCTGACTCACCCCCCAGGCTCCCAGTGCTGTGCTCGGGTCACCTCTGGGTCCCCAGCAGGTTCCCACAGCCACCCCTGCATCACCCACATGTCCCCTGGGCCACCCTGGGTCACCCCTGGGTCCTCAGCAGGTTCCCACAGCCACCCCTGCGTCACCCACATGTCCCCTGGGCCACCCCGGGGTCATCAGTGGGTCGCCAGCGGGTCCCCATGGCCACCCCTACGTCACCCACATGTCCCCTGGGCCACCCTGGGTCACCCCTGGGTCCCCAGCAGGTTCTCACGGCCACCCCTGCATCACCCACATGTCCCCTGGGCCACCCCGGGGTCATCAGTGGGTCACCAGCGGGTCTCCGTGGCCACCCCCAGGTCTCCAGTGGGTTCCCAACGAGTCCCCAGTTTCACCCCAGGGTCACCAGTGGCTCCCCCTGTGTCACCGTGGTCACCACCACGTCACCCTCTGTCCCTCACGGGTCCCCACGGCCACCCCCAGTGTCCTCTGCTGCCACCCCTGGGTCACCGCTGTGTCCCCAGCAGGTCCCCATGGCCCCCTCTGTGTCCCCAGACATTCCCTCCTTGTTCCTACCACCGTGTCACCCCCGTCCCGATGTTCCCCCTGTCCCCACGCCCCCGCAGCCCCTGTGTCCCCTGTCCCCACAGGTGGCCGGTGTCCCGCAATCCCCATCCCTCCTGTCCCGCTCCCTCCGTGCCAACATCACGCTGGGCTGGGGACACGGGGAGGGGACGCAGGTGACACAGGTGACACGAGTGACGGCGGCGGCACGGCGGGTGGGGGTGCACGCCTGGGCCACGCGGCTGCCACATGGCTATGACACAGGTAAGACACGGGTGTCCCCCCGGTGTCCCCGCCACGTCCCTGTGGTGTCCCCAAGGTGTCCCCAGGGTGTCCCCGTAATGTCCTCTCACCGTCCCCAAGGTTGTCCCTGTGACGTCCCCAAAGCCTCCTCACCACATCCCACTCTGTCCCCTCCCCTCCCTGTTCCCTTGCTGTCCCTGTGGTGTCCTCTCACCATCCCCGTAGTGTCCCCAGTGTGTCCCCACTGTGTCCCCATAACGTCCCCTCATCATCCCTGTAGTGTCCCCTCATCATTCCCACACTGTCCCCACGGTGTCCCCTCCCTGCCCCCTCCCTGTCCCCAAAGGTGGGTGCAGGGTGGGTTCGGCTCCCCGGCGTGTCCCCAGCCTGTCCCCAGCATGTCCCCAGCGTGTCCCCACGGTGTCCCCAGTGTGTCCCCTGTGTCCCCAGAGGTGGGCCCGCGGGGGATGCAGCTCTCGGGGGGACAGGCGCAGGGGGTGGCCCTGGCCCGGGCCCTGCTCAGGACCCCCCGCCTGCTGGTGCTGGACGAGCCCACACGGGCACTCGACCCCGTGACCCGGCGCCAGGTGGGTCACAGCGCTGTCCCCGTGTCCCCTGGGTCCCCGTGTCCCCTTGGTCACTGCCCCTCACATCCCCCGGGGGTCCCCTGGGTCACCACATCCCCTACATCCCTGTCCCCCCAAGTCCCCACTTCCCCTCCACGTCCCCCATGTCCCCTGGGTCCCAAATGCCAGTGTCCTATGAGTCCGTGTCCCTTGGATGCCATGTCCCCACGTTCCCCGGGTCCCCACATCCCCCACGGTCCCTGTGTCCCCACTCCCCATGTCCCCCTATCCCCTGGGTCCCCATGTCCCCCTGTCCCCTGGGTCTCCCATGTCCCATGGATCTCCGTGTCCCCCTGTCCCCTGGGTCCCCACTCCCCAGATCCCCACCTGTGTCCCCCCAGTGTCCCCCCACCCAGGGGTCCCCTGACACCGCCATGTCTCCCCCGACCCCGGGGTCCCCCCACTGCCCCTGAGCTCCCCCGTGTCCCCTGACCCCGCCGTGTCCCCCCCGTGTCCCCGCAGGTGGAGCAGGAGCTGCTGCGTCTCGGCGGTCCCGGGGCGGGGGAGGGGCCGGCGGTGCTGTTGGTGACAGGGCAGGTGGCCCTGGCCCGGCGGGCACCCAGGGTGGCCCTGCTGGAGGGGGGGCGGCTGCGGGAGCTGGGGGGGCCCGCGGAGCTGGGGACACCCCCCTGGGACACTGCGGGGGACGGCGGGGAAACTGGGGATGGGGAGGGGAGGGGGACTCTGGGGACACCGGAGACAGGGAGGGGGACACTGGGGACGCTGGGGACACCGGGGGTGGGGAGGGGGACTCTGGGGACACCAGGGACACCGGGGATGAGGACACCGGGGATGGGGACGCTGGGGACAGGTAGGGGTGGGGGACACTGAGGTGGAACAGGGGCACGGATTAGGGATGGGGACACTGGGGGTAGTGACACCGGGGACGGGGACATCAGGGGCAAGGATGGGGATGCTGGGAACACTGGAGATGGGGAGGGGGACCCTGGGGACACTGGGGACAGGGAGGGAGTCACTGCAGATAGGTTGGGGACACTGAGGTGGCATAGGGACAGTGGGATTAGGGATGGGGCCACCAGGGATAGGGATGATGACACTGAGTTGGGATGGGGACACTGGGGGCACTGGGGGCCAGCTGGAGACACAGAGGTGGGTCGGGGACACTGGGGACAGGGATGGGGACACTGAGGTGGGTCGAGGACACTGGGGACAGGGATGGGGACAGCAGGGACAGGGATGGGGACACTGAGAGGTGACATGAGGACACCCGGAGCTGGGATGGAAAGAGTGGGAACACTGAGGACAGGGATGGGGACATTGGTGACACACAGCGACCCACGTGTGAAACCGATCCATAAATCAGTGAATCAATAAATCAGCGAATCGATAAATCAACGAATCGATAAATCAGTGGATCAATCAACAACCAGAGCGGGGGCGGAGCTGGGACCCCCGTTCCTCCCCCCACAATGGGGCCCCTCCCCCTCCCTCCTTCCCCTCCAGGTGAGCACCTCAATGCCCTTCCCTCCCCCGCAGTGAGCTCATGGTGTTGATGGAGAAAATTCTTTGACAGAGGCGGGGGGGACACGGAAAGACACGGGGGGGACCCCGGGGGGGTCACGGGGTGGAGGGGACACGGGGTGGGAGGGAAGAGTGGGACACGGAGGGATACGGGGGGGCAGCTCGTGGAGCCCCTGGGACAGGGGATGGACCTGCCTCCCGAGGGACTTTTGCCACCCCTGGGGGGCACAGAGGGGACAGGGGCACCCTCAGCTCCTCCTGCCACCCACCAGCTGATCTGGGACAACAACCTAAGCTACCGGGCCTGGGCACGTCCTGCTCCCTCCTGGGGCTTTGCCAGGACACCTCATGGTCCAAACAGAAACCCACCAAGAGCTGATAATCCCCCAAACTCCCCCCCAGGCAGTCACAGCCTTTTTCTAACCCTGTCCCTCTCCCCAGGGCTGGTTTTTGGTCCCTGTTTCTGTCCCAGCCTTTGCTTGCTCCTCTTGTCGCTGCTCCAACCTCCCACCTGGCTCATGGGTTTTCCTAAACTCTTTCCCTGCCCAGCCTTTCCCTGGCCATGCACTATTCCCCAAGGCAAAGGTAAAAATTAACAGGTTCAGCAAAGCAAAACTGACCCCAGAGAACAATTTGTGGAATATTTGTAAGGAAAGAACCCAAAGAAACAGGACAAGAATCCACTGGCAAAGAATGTGGATGCTGCTGGAGGGGCACTGGCAGCTGCAAAGAGTTCCCAGGGAAGAGCAATGAGTCCACAGGTGCCTGAGGGAGTGACTCAAAGGGGTTTTTTCTGCAGTGACCAAACGAGAGGGAATCCAACCAGTCAACAGGAATTTTCAATTTTTTTCTGAAAAGAAAAGAGTGATTCAGCCCTGGGGCTCCGCGGGAAGGAGGAGCCCGCGGGCAGCCGCTCCCTGCGCGGCCCCTGCGGAGGGGACAGGGCGAGACAAACCCGCCGGACCCCCCTCCTGCCCCCTCCAGCCGCGCCGGGGCCGCGTCCGAGCTCCGGCACCGCCTGCCCGAGTGCCCGCCCGCCTGGGCACAGAATGGCAGCGCTTTGCGGGAAACAGCCCTGTCCGTGTGCCCGGAGCCGCTGCTTTAGCAGTGCCAGCCCTGGCCGTGTGCCCGGAGCCGCTGCTTTAGCAGTGCCGGCCCTGGCCGTGTGCCCGGAGCCGCTGCTTTAGCAGTGCCAGCCCTGGCCGTGTGCCCGGGCTGGCGGCAGAGCCGGCAGTCGCTGCTGCCCTGAGCCGGCTGCAGCTCCGGGGGAGCCTGAGTTGCAGGCTCTGGGAGCCGAGGCTGAGCCCGGCACGGAGCAGAGACCCCCCTGCAGCCCGGGGAGGAGCCCAGGCCGGAGCAGGGGATGCCCAAAGGAGCCGAGAGCCCGTGGGAAGCCCCTGCAGAGCCGCGGCAGCAAAGCCCTGCTTGCCAGGGCTGCCCCCCCGGCCCAGCTTGTTGGGTTTCATCCCAAACTCTGCAGCAAAGCCCCGGCCCGGGGCAGCCCCTGAGCCGTGACAGCCCCTGAGCCGTGACAGCCCCTCGGCAGCCGCCAGAATGCACAGGGGGGTCCCTGCTCGGCCCTGGCTCAGAACTGCGACCCCGGCTGGGCCCGAGGGGCCCTGGGGGAGAACAACCCTGAGCCCCAGCTGGGCCAGAGCCACCCAGTTCTGCCCAGTGGGGCCCAGGTCACTTCCAGCATGGGCCCAGTCACTCCCAGCATGATCCCAGTCACTGCCAGTACAATACCAGTCTCTCCTAGTAGGATCCAAATTACCCCCTGCATGGTCCCAGTCACTCCCAGTCACCCCAGTAGAGTTCCAGCCACTCCTAGTATGGTTCCAGTCACCAGCAGTGTGATCCCAGTATATCCCAATCACTCCCATTACCATCCCAGTCACTCCCAGTAGGAATCACTTCCACTATGGTCCCACTTGTTCCCAGTCACCCCCAGTATGGCTCCAGTCACTCCCAGTCCATTCCATTAGGATTCCAGCATGAGCCCAGACACTCCCTATATGGTCCCAGTCACTCCAGTATGAACCCCCTCACTCCCAGTCACTCTCATTAAGATGCCATTTGCCCCTAGCATGGCCCCAGTTTCTCGCAGTCACCCAGGGTGGTTCCAGTCACTCCCAGGATGATTCCTGTCACTCCCAGTCTCTCCCAGTATATCCCAGTCACCCTCAGCATGCTCCCACTCAGTCCAAGTATGACTCCAGTCACTCCTGGTCTCTCCCAGTTGCTCCCAGTTTCCCTCAATGTGGTCCCACTCATTCCCAGTTGGCCCCAGTAGCTTCCAGCATGATCCCAGTTGCTCACAGCCACTTCCAGTCACCTCCAGTGCACTCCCAGTAGCTCCCAGTATGATCCCAATCACCTCCAGCATGATCCCACTTGCTCCCAGTATATCCCAGTTGCTCCAACATGATTCCAGTCACCCCCAGCATGCTCCCAGTCACTCCCAGTATGACCTCAGTCACCCTCACTGTGGTCTTAGTTGCCCCCAGCATATGCCAAGCTGCTTCCACTGTGATCCCAGTATGATCCCAGTTGCCCCCAGCATAGCCCCAGTTGCTCCCAGTTGCCCCAGCACAGATCCAGTCACTCCAGGTAGGATCCTGCTCTTCCCTCCTGACAGTCCCAGTCAATCCCAGTTGCTTCTATTGTAGATCCAGTCTCTCACAGTTCCTCCCAGTTGCCCCCAACCTGGTCCTAATTCCCCTTCACGCAGTCCCAGTCGCTCCCAGTGTGGTTCCAGTCACCCCCACTATGGTTACAGACACTCCCAGTATATCCCAGTAGAGCCCTCAGCATGCTCGTAGTCCTTCCCAGTCTCTCCCCTTGCCCCAGTAAGGTTACAATTTCCACCAGTATGATCTCAGTGACTCCAAGCCACTTCCAGTATATTCTATGTGGCCCTCAGTTGCTCCCAGTAGCTCTGGGTGTGGTCCCAGTTCCTCCCAGTATGATCCCTGTTGCCCCAGTTCTGATCCTGGAGGGTCCTAGTGTGATCTGATGCTGCTCCTGGGGGGTCCTGCTGGGTCCTGGTCCCGATGTATCCCAGTGTCCCAGTCTACCCCAGTCTGTCCCAGTCCATCCCAATCTGTCCCAGTCCATCCCAGTCTGTCCCAGTCTGTCCCTGCCCCAGCTCCCACTCCCCCAGAGCACGGGGGAATCAGAAGGCAAAACAGCTGGAAATCAAACTGCAAGTGCTCTGTGGACAACACAAAAGGAAGTGTCAGAAATGGGGCAGATCCCAGCTCAGAACCAGTGCCTTTAGATCTGCTGTTGCCTCTCGGGGCCGGTGCCACAACAAACAGTTGTCCCTGTGTGTGCAGAGATCAAACTCGGGGAGCAGGGACTAATCTGGACCTTCTGGGAACAAGGCAGAGTCTGACATGAAGTACAAAAGGACGAGACTTCCTGAGGATCTGGGGAGTTGTTGGGAAAGATCATCTTGGTTTCCAGGCCCCTCTCAGTGGGTCAGAGGAATTACAGGGACTGTGGTGACAGTGATTATTGTCTTTCCTGCATTTCTGTGAACTGTTTGTAACTCAAAGTATTATAAAGCTTATCAGGGAGACTTGCTGGAAATTTCAACAAGTGTCAGAAGGGGGGAAATGTTGGGAAAATCTTGAATTTCAACAATTAGTGTTGAAGTCTTGAGAATTCCTTCAGTGGGACCAGACAGGGCTTAGTCCTGTATCCACCCACGGCTGCATTCGGGTGGATATCTTAGTCCTGAGACTAAACCATGTGGGCCTGGGCACCACTGATAAGAAGGAGTATCTTGGCCAGCCCATGGAGCTGGGAAGCATTCCAGAAGAAGAAACTGTTTTTTGAGGCCTGTGACCAAAGAAGGGTAATTTGAAGAAGGGATGTTCCCCAAAGGGCCACCAAAAACCCTCAAGAGACCCCTACTCTGATGTAAAGGAGATCTGAGAAGTAATTTAAATATGTGCAAGAAGTTGTGGGAGTGTTTAGTACATAAGCATGAGTTTGGGGAACTGTAATGCACCTGTATTAGTTACACACACAGAAACCCGTGTGTGAGACAGCTGAGTGGGTGTGATGAGAGGAGACCCTCCAGCCCCCATCCACACACCGGGGGCTTAAAAAAGTAAAATCGCTTTCTAATCCTGACATTGCAGTGACAGGGAGTTTTATTCCCCTTCGGTGACAGTCCCAGTTGCTCCCAGTATGATCCCAGTTGCCCCAGTTCTGGTCCTGAGGGGTCCCGGTCCTGGTCCCGGTGTATCCTCGTGTCCCAGTCTGTCCCGGTCCATCCCAGTCTGTCCCAGTCCGTCCCAGTCCATCCCAGTCCGTCCCAGTCCCTTCCCGGCAGCCGCCGCCGTTCCCGGGTCGTGCCCCCCCCCCCCCAGAGCCGCCGCCGGACGCCGCCCCCCCAAGATGCTGACGGGGGTGGGGGCTCCGTGTTTGGGTTCGTCTGCCGGGGGTGCCGCGATTCGTGCCCGTCCTGGGTGCCCGGGGGTGGCGGGGGGACCCGGGGCGGTGCCGGGAGGGGTCCCGAAGGGGATCGCGGGCAATTCCCGGCAGTTCCCCCGTGCCCGCCCCCTCGGGCACTTTCGCTTTCCATCTCCCAAACTGCGCCAAGCGGGGCCAGCGGAGCAGCGCGATGGCTCCAGCGCTGGGGCTGGGGGCGCTCCTGGCGCTCCTGGCGCTGCCGGGGGGCTGGGGGGGCAGCCGAAGGGTAAGTGGGACCCCCGCAACGGGCAACTCGGCCGCTTTGATTGCCGGGCCCCGGCACTTCCCTGAACCTCCATTGCCGGGCACCGGGACCCCCCCCGCACCCTCTCCCTCCACACCGGGACCCCCTTAAACCTTCTTGTCTTGCACTGGGACCCCCCTCCCCCCTCCCAGTTTCCATTCCATGGCACAGGGACTCCCCTGAACACCCATTCCCGAGTACGGGAACCCCCCTGAACACCCATTTCCGGGCAGTGAAACCCCCCCGGACCCTCTCCCTCAGCACCGGGACCCCCTTAAATCTTCTTATGAGGCACCGGAACCTCCCAGTTTCCATTCCTGAGCAACGACACCCCCATGAACCTGCATTTTTGGGCACAGGGACCCCCCTGAACACCCATTCCGGCCACTGAGACGCCCCTGAACTCCCAGGCACAGGAATCCACCCCACCTCCATTCCCGGGCACTTGGCCCCCCCCTGCACCCCATCCCACAGAGCTGAGACCCCTCAAACTGCCTTATCCAACACAAAGACCCCTCTGAACCCCCATTTCTGGATATGGGAACCCCCTGGACCCCCATTCCTGGCACAGGGATCGCCCTGCACCCCCTAATCCATCACAGGGACACCCCGGAACCACCATTCCTGGCACTGGGACTCCCCTGAACCTCCTGATCCTGCAGTAGGACCCCTTGCACCCCCATCCCCGGCTCCAGGACTCCTCTGAACCCCCTTATCCTCAACAAATCCCCTTATTGCCCCTTTTCCTGGCAATCCTGCCTCTCCCAGCCCCCTGATCCTCCCTTTTCCTTCACCCTGGGACCCCCTGGACCCCCATTCCTGCCTTTCCCAGCCCCCAGACCCCACTTTCCTGAACACCTGGGACCACTGGAGCCCCCTTTCCTGGGCATAGGGACCCCCTGGATCCCCTATCCCACCTCTCCCAGTCCCAGCCCCCCCTTTCCTTGACCCTTGGACCTTCCCGGCTCTCCTGACTCTCCCAGTTCCGCTTTCTTGACCCTTGGAACCCCCAGACCCACCAATCTCTGTGACCCCCCCAGTTCTCCCCTCCCTGTGCTTCCTGCAGGGGGGTCCCAGGCACCGGGAACGCCCTCGATGGCAATTCCTGGGCACAGGGACCCCCTGAACTCCATTCCTGGGAAGGGACCCCCTGAACTTCCATTCCTGGCACTGAGACCCCCTGAACTTCCATTCCTGGCACTGGGACCCTCCTGCACATCCTCCCCCAGCACCCGGATTTCCCTAAATGCTCTTATCCAGCACCAGGACCCCATGAACCCCCATTCCCGGGACTGGGAGTCCCCCTGAACCCCCTTCCTGGGAAGGGAACGCCCCTGAACACCAATTTCTGCACACGGGGATCCCCTGAACCTCCATTTCCAGGCACGGGGATCCCCCTGCACCCCCTGATCCAGCACTGGGACTCTCCAGGACCCCCCTTCCTGGGAACTGGGACACCCCTGAACCCCTATTCCCGCACATGGGGACCTTCCTACACTCCCCTATGTGGCAGCAAGACCCCCCTGAACCTCCAATCCAGCCATCCCGCCCTCCCAGACCCCAGACTCAGCTTTTCCTTGACCCTTAGACCCCTGGACCCCCATTCCTGCCTTTCCCAGCCCCCAGAGCCGCCTTTCCTCAACACTGGCAACCCCTGGGACATCCTTTCCTGGGCACAGGGACTCCCTGAACCTCCATCCCATCTCTCCAGCCCCTGCAACCCCTTTCCCTTGAGCCCGGGCCCCCCTTGAATCCCGGTTGCTGAGACCCCCCCGAATCTCCTTCCCCAGCTCCGGGACCCCCCTGCACCTCTCGGGTTCAACTCGGCCCGGCCCGGGGGTGCCGCGATTCGTGCCCGTCCCGGGTACCCGTGGGTGGCGGGGGGACCCGGGGCGGTGCCGGGAGGGGTCCCGAATCGGATCGCGGGCAATTCCCGGCAGTTCCCCCGTGCCCGCCCCCTCGGGCACTTTCGCTTTCCATCTCCCAAACTGCGCCAAACGGGGCCAGGGAGCAGCGCGATGGCTCCAGCGCTGGGGCTGGGGGCGCTCCTGGCGCTCCTGGCGCTGCCGGGGGGCTCGGGGGGGCAGCCGAAGGGTAAGTGGGACCCCCGCAACGGGCAACTCGGCCACTTTGATTGCCGGGCCCCGGCACTTCCCTGAACCTCCATTACCGGCGCCCCCCCCGCCCCCCGCACCCTCTCCCTCAGCACCGGGACCCCCTGAACCCCC